>NW_025401063.1:18200018-18202696 GCF_015345945.1 Tribolium madens | reverse complement strand
TACAATTGGTTAAATTCGAAAAACAAATACCAGAAGTTACACGCATTGTCAGATATGTGAACATTCGAAACTCCCAAAGACGATAAAGCAGTAACAGTTTCATTAAATTTCATTCTTTTTTCAATCTCGGTGTTTTCCTGATCTTCTCCACCTACTAGCAACTTGCAGATCTTCTTTTTATTCTCTAAAGAATCGTCTACGTATCCTTCAACAACATTTGAGGATTTCCAGACTCCATGTCTTTTTATAACCGACATATCAGCTCCTGCGTTGGCTAATAAAGACGCTGAAGTTCTTCTAAAGCAATGTCCAGTATATTCTTTTGCACTTGGGAGTTCCAAAAAATTTGCAATTTTACTTGGAGACCACCGAAGGTATTGATGCCTACTGGTTGCACGGTATATCTTTTCTTTTTATAATTTATAAAAAATCTGGCATTAGGAGTATGAGATGGGCGCAGTGTTGCTTATTTGCGAACCATATCCACCAAGTTTAGGTCTTTGAAATTTCCTTTTGTTATTGTGAACTCACGAGGCACTTTTGTTTTAGTGATCGGCAACATAATTTTCATAAATTCTCCTAAATCTTCTACATCATTTAATTTTAAATTGAGTAATTCTTGCCTCTGACAAGCTCCCGTAACTCCTATTATTAAAACCACCTGAAAACAAAAAATAAATAGTAACCAAACTTATATGACAAAAAAAACTCTTACTTTTTGCATTAAGTATCTTCGTCATTTGCTGTTGTAAGAAACTTTTCAATATTTTCCTTACTGAAGCTTTTGGATTTCCTGGCGCGATATCCTTCATTTTATCGTTTCAAATTTGTGTACTTACTCAAATCAAGGTTTTTGTTGATTGAAATCACGGTTCTTAACATGGAATATACACTCGACAACGTTGAGGGCTTCACAAGTTTTGATTTTTCAAGGAAGTGCGCCAACATCACTTTCTCATTAATGCAATTTACTTTTTGTTTAGACCTTCATTCTTCGAAACGGCTGTATGTTGGGCAGCAGCTTCAATACGCTCTAGAACGTTGTCTTCTTCTGAATCACTCATTTTTTTCCAAAAACAGTTAAATATTCGCAAACTTTTAAAAATGCGACAATCTTCAGATCGTTTTCGTTGTTTATTATAAAAATGAGACTAACCAACCAAATATTTTCAGCCACCTATCTTTTAAATTAAATTCATTCGCGGTAAAAATTAATTAATATTTTACTTAAATTTTGGCAAAATTGTAAAAACCCTTGTAGGTATACAACGCGTTGCAATACTTCACTTTTTTCGCACACGACGCATTCTCAAACGTTATTATTTATTTATTTTTAAAATGCTAGTTGTAGGAATATAAGAACATAACTTTTAAAATATAAATTGTGTAATTTTTTCATTCACATTTATTGTGTAATATTGTACATAAATATTATGACATAATAGAAGTAACAAAATGTCGTAGAATGAGAAAAAACATGATTTATTGTTTCTAGGAAATCATTTACTTCAAATTAAAGAACGCTTTTGGCTCATTAGTGAAAGCTTATTACAAGTTGTAGGCACGCCTGAAATAAAATTTGAAATCACTTCGTGTTAAATTTTGAAAATACGTGCTTTTACTTTATTATTAAAAGTAGATAAAAAAATTACACTATGGCTAAGAACACTTTGCTCTAGCGTTTGTTGGAATCTTTATTAGCTTTCGTTGTACAGGGTGCTAACTAGAAGTGATTAAATTGTGCAGTTTTCAAACAGTCGTAACTTATAACGTTATATTTTTAAATGTAACATTCTATATTTTTTTAGGATACTGAATTGGTAACTAGCGTTTACATATGGTTACAAACGAGTCCGGTAAATTTTATTTATCTACCGGTAGCCTATCTACGTGACTCGTTTGTAACTATGTAAACGCTAGTTAAATTTTTGTTTAATTTGAAAGTGATCGTTGCAGTATCCTAAAAAATCTTATACAATATACGACCAGTAGCATTTTTTATGGTCTTACCAAACATACAGGTCTCAGGGCCATAAAAATGTTGCTACCTGTCTAACACCGTAAATAGCTATTACGATAAATCTTTTTATCTAAGTACACATTTCGTGTACTAAATATTTAATATTATTTAAAAATATATTTAAATTTTGAGAGACTACGAAACAATGCACATTTAATTAATTTATTTTTACTGCCACGAATACAAGAAACACTTTTACTCTTTTATATTAAATTTTTATAAAGGTGTAAAAAATGCACTTAAATGGATCTTTAGCAAAGTGTAAACTAAAATATAGGGGGTGTTTTTAGTAGTTGTGCAGAAATTTTAATAGGTAATGGTAGAGAACAAAAGGAGCGAAAATAACTTAAGTTGTCTTATCCGAATGTTTATATTTTTAATATAATTTTTTTTTTGTTGGCGCCTTAAACTTCACCAACAATTGTAAACTTTAACTTTATACACCTAAACAAGTACAAAAATAAAATGTTGAAATTTTTAATTAGGTGCTTCCTAAACTAGATGGGATTAGGGTAAAAATTTACTCTAACTATTTTGCCTGTGGTTTCTTGCCACTTTCAGCAACAAAATTTCATAGTTTTTTATAAAAAAAGGTCTTTTGTGTTTTTCCGATACAATTTACGGATTTTTAGTAAAAATCGGTTCAAAAATTTATGTT
>NW_025401063.1:18147470-18199918 GCF_015345945.1 Tribolium madens | reverse complement strand
CAGACTTCAACGTCGACAACTTCCAGTCCACTGACCTCAACGGCGACAACTACTAGCCCACTGACTTCAACGTCAACCTCAACGTGGACAACTTCCAGCCCACTAACATCAACTTCAACAACTACTAGCCCATTGACTTCAACATCAAAAACTACTAGCCCACTGATTTCAACGTCAACAACAATTTTATCTCCAACTTCTACGACGTCCACAGCAACTACAACCCTGTCAACTACTACAACTCCGTCAACTTCTACATCGAAAACCACTACAGTTCCAACTATCACGATGTCAACAACTACTACTCTCTCAACTACTGAATCGTCAACTACAACAATATCTTCAACAAGTGTCACAACACAGGGTTCTACAACATCTGCTCCAATTACAGCTCCACCATGTTTTAATTCAAGTAAACATCCCGCAGAGTTGTGCTTCCAATACTACGAATGTGTCCCAATTATGTGGTGGTACGCTCCTCAACTTAAAGATTGTCCCCAAGATCAAGCTTTTGATTCATTTACAAACGAATGTGCTCCTTTAAACTCAGTTGACTGTGATTCAAGAATAACAACACCTGAACCAACAACACCAGCTTTTATACCAACAGAACCACCATGTTTTAATTCAAGCAAACATCCAGCAGCTGATTGTTATCAATATTACGAATGTGTTCCAATTTTATGGTGGTTCGCACCTCAACTCAAAAACTGTCCCGCAGAACAAGCTTTTGATTCTTCCATAAATGAATGCGCCCCTGCAGAATCAGTCAACTGTGAAACAAGAACAACAACACCTGCACCAGCTCCCACAACAACACCTGCACCAGCTCCTACAACTACACCAGTTTTTAGACCAACAGAACCAACATGTTCTAGTTCCAGCAAACATCCTGCAGCTAGCTGTTATCAATATTACGAATGTGTTCAAACGCTGTGGTGGTTTACACCCCAACTTAAAAATTGTCCTGAAGGACAAGCTTTCGATATGAATTTAAACGAATGCACATCAGCTGATTCTGTTGTTTGCCAAACCAGAACAACAACAGCAAATCCAACATCGTAACTACCAGAAGCTTATCACACTTTTTTGTGAAGAAATAAAAGATCAATTATAAAGTCTATTCAATAATCTATTTTTTTTATATACAAACACTGTCCAAAAATTCACGGAACAGTTTTATAATATGTACATTTTTATAGAAATCACCGGAAACATGTTAAATAAATTCTACCTATCCACCAGGTGATTCACGTAAGACGACAAATCTTACAAAAATAAAATGTACAGTGATGGACAGTGAATTTCGTTCACCCAATTTCCGTGAATTCACGTGCTTTATTGTCTTGATAACTGACATTCAAATACGTTTTATCAAGTTTAATGAAATTCGAAATTGCCAGCAGTAAGTGCGTTTAATAAAATAACAATTATCTCCCTGGTACAAGAAGGTATGTCCCAAAGACATGTGTCTAAACGTTTGGTCATACCAAGGACTACCATTTCAAAGGACAAAGGTAAAAAGTAACAAGGAGCATCGAGCATGACAAACGTTAATCAAAATTCTGCGCGCGTTGGAAAGGAAACTAAGTGCTGAAAAGGGGGAAAATATTATTGTTGAACGCTGCGGATTATTTATTGACAGGAAAGTTTTTTTTGGGAGCATTGCCAGACGGTATCATTAAAAAGGAAGAAATGATTGTAGAAATAAAATGTCCGTATACAGCTTTTAAACAAAAATATGCACCCGAGGAAGAAAAAAGAAACTAATAACGTTTTGGAAAATTAAATCCGAAAAACAATTTCCAAATTTGTTAAAATTTTGAAGACAACACAAGTTTTATAGTTTAAAACTCGTAATGCTGGTAAGTCGTACTTAAATCCATAACTTCTTCAAAACATTTTAACAACCTTATGTTATCGAATGTTTGACAAAATATATTTTAAAGTTATACAATTTTCTTAAAAGAACAAAACAAATAGTGAAATAGCTGGCTTATCTCTAATCATAAAATTACATCGTCAATTGTTTATTTTTGGCGAATAAGAAATCATAAAAGCATTCATCTTAAAAAATAATGGGAGTGTTAGTTATACAATTGTGTATATAAGAATGTATGCACCGTCCTAATAAACTTTGTTTAAATTAAGGTGAATTGGAACAATGAAACGACTAGCGTTGGTAATAAAAATATTATGAATATTTTTTTTTTACTAATTTATATTTATATCTTAGAATTTTCTAGTAGTTTTTGTAATACAATTTAGTTTAGGAAAAGATACCAAATGTGAGTCAAATGGATTTACTTGTATTGACTCAGAACACTTTCAACAATGTAACAGAAACAATGTCAACAATACTTTAATTAACTCCCCTATAGCGTGTCCTAAAAATCATATCTGCGATGTAGTAAACGGTTCAGTGACGTAAGTTTCGATACTTGATAAAGTCGATTTTATATTCCTTTAAACAGATGCACACTTATCAACGTGGTACCAATAAGTGCAGACCTGGAAGGTAATTCCAAAAATTTTAACTTTTTTAATAATCTGTTAACTTTTATCAATAAAATGTTTCTGAATAAATATTTTAGATAAAACATGCACAAGTCCTTCAAAATTTGAAGCTCCCTTACGCTACCAGTACTACGAGTGCGTTCAAAACTGGTTCCGGTGGGAACTCGTGTTAAAAACTTGCCCTCAAGGTGAACTTTTTGACCTATCTCTTGGTACTTGTGCTATACCACCACCCGTCACAAAACCAAAATGCAAAGAACCTGGAAAATATCCAGCCCTTCAGTGCTTCCAGTACTTCGAATGTGTCAGAAAATGGTGGTGGTGGGAGACTAAATTAAGGAATTGTCCAAAAGGACAAGCTTTTGACCCTTTTACCAAAACTTGTGTCTGCGCTGGAGTACTGAAATGTTCTTTACCTTGTATTTACAATGATTAACAAAAATTTAGACATTACAAATTTTTTAATTGTAGCTAGTGGTATCTCGTGTGAAGGTCCAGGTACTCAACTCGGTTTTAATTGTAGCGAATATTACGATTGTACCAAATTCTTGTGGTGGTGGCAGCCAGTTCTTAAAAAGTGTCCAGATGGTCAAATTTATGATACAAAAACATGTCAATGCGCTCCTGAAGCAGAAGCTGAGTGCTCACCAAGTAGGTATTATTCTAATACAAAACTGTAGTTTTTAATAAATTTTAAAGGAAAATGTGAGGGATATAAGAAATACCCAGCAGAAACTCAAAATCAATACTACGAATGTACACTCAAAGAATCAGGAGTTGAGTGGGAACTACAGTTGAAGAACTGTTCATTGGGAACATACTACTCTAATCTTAAAGAAAAATGTGTTTTTCGATTTTTTTAATTTTCTTTATTAAGTATAGTAAATGTTTATTCTATTCTACCGAATTTCGCCAATAACTTACTTTAATAATTACAATTTAGTTACAATTAATTCTAACCAGAAACAGCTTGATTAAACAATGTTTTTTGAAAAAGTTTGTTTTTTGTCTTTGGCTAAATCAATAAAACAGTAATTGTATAACCTATATATTCAATTTTTTAAAAACACATTAATATACATAAAATTTTGAAACTGCTGAAAGTATTCACAAAATTTACAATTCATTAGAAAAAAGTTTTTTAAAAAATTAAAAAACGTTGCAAGCAATTGTTGCAAGTTCTATTCTATTTTATCTCCCTCAAAATATAGTCAAAATCGCCCTATTGATGAACTTGGTCATGAAAAAATTTACTAAATGTTGGTGAAATTGCTTATCCGTTAACATCTATTCTGTGGCTGATATTTCTTAAATGTCAAGCTATTTGATTTCACAGCAAATGACTTGACATTTGACTTATGTAATATTTTTTTAATTTAGAGTTAATTTAATAATTTGTAGTTTAATTTGAACTTTGTGTTATCAACATAAATCCATGTAACTTGTCTAGTGCAAACTATTTGATTTTTTCTGAACTTTTGGGACAATTTAAATGAGAGTTTCTGGCCTTGTAATACAAATAACTATTGGGAACCGCACCTTGAAAAAATAGTGTGTAATGAATGTTATTTCATTATTTGTATAATTTTCTTGGAAAACGTAATAATTAAGTAATTTATATAAAATTAAAAGCAAAAAACAAATAGTGAAATAGCTAGCTTATCTCTAATCATAAAATTACATGGTCAAATGTTTATGTTTTTCGGCGAATAAAGAATTATAAAAAGATTCATCTTAAATAAGACTTATATACACAATAGTATAATTAACACTGTCATTTTTGCATACCTTTGCACTATCTTAGTAAGATTTGTATGAATTAAGGAGAATTGGAACAATGAAACAACTTGTCTTGGTAAAAAATATTGGATAAAAACATTTTTATCACTAATTTGTTTAAATTTTAGAATTTCCTATTAGCTCTTGTAATACAATTTAGTTTGGAACAGAATCTCGAATGTGAATCAAATAAAATCACTTGTATTGATTCAGAACACTTCCAACAATGTAACAAAAGCAATATCAACGTTCCTTTAACTGACTCCCTTATAACATGTCCCAAAAATCATATCTGCGATTTAATAAACGGTTCGATGACGTAAGTTCCAATACTTGATTGAGTTGATTTCTTATTTCTTTAAACAGATGCACACTTATCAACATTGTACCAAAAAGTGCAGATCTGAAAGGTAATTCCAAAAATTCCATTTAATTCTTATAATAGTTTGTTTCTGAATACATGTTTTAGATAAAAAGTGCACAAATCCTTTAAAATTTGAAGCCCCGTTACGCTACCAGTACTACGAGTGCATCCAAAGCTCTTTCAGATGGGAATTCGTGTTAGAAACTTGTCCACAAGGTGATCTTTCTGACTGGTCCCTTGGTGCCTCCTTACACTACCAGTACTACGAGTGTGTTCAAAACTGGTTCTGGTGGGAACTTGTGTTAAAAACTTGTCCATACGGTGAAATTTTTAATCCATCTCTTGGTGCTTGTGCCATACCACCACCCGTCACAGAACCAGGATGCAAAGAACCTGGAAAATATCCAGCCCTTCAGTGCTTCCAGTACTTCGAATGTCTCAGAGATTGGTGGTGATGGGAGGCTAAGTTAAGGAATTGTCCAAAAGGGCAAGCTTTTGACCCTTTTACCAAAACTTGTGTCTGCGCTGGAGTACTGAAATGTTCTTTACCTTATTGTATTTACAATGATTAACAAAAATTTGGACATTACAAATTTTTTAATTGTAGCTAGTGGTATCTCGTGTGAAGGTCCAGGTACTCAACTCGGTTTTAATTGTAGCGAATATTACGATTGTACCAAATTCTTGTGGTGGTGGCAGCCAGTTCTTAAAAAGTGTCCAGATGGTCAAATTTATGATACAAAAACATGTCAATGCGCTCCTGAAGCAGAAGCTGAGTGCTCACCAAGTAGGTATTATTCTAATACAAAACTGTAGTTTTTAATAAATTTTAAAGGAAAATGTGAGGGATATAAGAAATACCCAGCAGAAACTCAAAATCAATACTACGAATGTACACTTAAAGAATCAGGAGTTGAGTGGGAACTACAGCTAAAGGATTGTTCATTTGGAACCTACTACTCTACAATTAAGGAAAAATGTGTATTTGGATTTATTATTGAATAAAGTATCCTAATAGCAATACATTCTACTCCGTGATTAAATTATCTAATTTCTTTTATATACAGGGTGCGCCAGAACTCGCGCCCCAAAGAAAAATGCCAAAACAAATGTTTAATCACAATGATTCAAAATAGTCGTGTAACCCCTTATATGGTCATAGCAAACGTGAAAAATAATTGCAGATGTGCTTATATTTTTTACGCCGCATGGTTTGAGAATATGAATATTTAAAGGTAACACAAATTGACAACGCTTCAGTACTTTTTGAACCGCTTTATGGTGTTTGCACTCAATAATTTGAAATATTTTTTACTATATGTAGAAATCAAGAAATTTTTGATGTGCTGTTGCCCATTTTACCCCTTCAGAAAATCTTTACATTTGACAAGACTACTTATTATTTTTAAGATTTAATTTATTTTTGATCTAGAGTCAACACGCATATATTAACAGTCTCTTACTAACAAAATACCAAATTATCTTCCCCAGTTCATAAAAAACAAAACAAAACATCTTTTCAATTTATTATTACAATTATTTAAGGCTTCTAGATGCAAAACTGGAAATACCCACTTCTCAAAATATCCCGCTGAAAACTGATGTAGTTTGAAGCTTAACAACAACAAAATTTGACATAATAAGTAAAAGCAGTTATATTCCTTGACAAATGGCACGCAAAACCAGTTCTATTTTCCTGTGTTTTTTTCAATTTACTGTGCAAAATTAGACAAATCCATTCTGCGACATTCTAGAGAATCAGGTGATTTCAGCATTTATTTACTTCAGTTTTTTTGAAATTGGAAAAAAGAAATAACTCTTTACTCTTTTCAACGTTAATCTTAGTGAAACGGATATTGGCAATCATAACTTTAAGTCTAAAGAAATTAAAAATGTTGATGAGCTTTTGCAAGCGTATTTTGAATCGAAATAGAAAATGTTTGAGACTAGAATATTATAGGGACATTTTGAATAGAACTGAGAGGAGATGCCTATGTAAGAACCGGCAGAGAAATTTCTTTGCACTCCTCAAGAGGATGAAAACAGGTTAGCATAATTTTAATTTATCAAGATTTTAAGTTGCAATAAAACATTTATTTTGCTTTTTACTCATTGTATTTACCATTTTTAGTTATTTGACACACTAAAAAAATTGCATCCAGTAACGCTAACACTCAAAACCAGATAAATCACGGAATAATTTTCAAAAACAGATATATCTGTTTTACGTGTTAAATATTTTAACGAAATAAAAAACAAAATTCAAAATTTTTGCTAGAAAGTCGTCATTTTTGTATTTGTACAAAGCGCACAGTTTTAAATTGTCTACAAAAAGCGTGACAGTTTTTTCAGTTTTTCTCAATCCGGATAGAGGTGTCATTTATCTAAATAACTTTTGAAAGCAAAAAAATGCTTTAACGTAAGCAACTTATCTTATAATCGTTATCCATACAGGTTATTCATAAATATGAAGCAATATTTGAACCTCAAAAATGAGCTATAAAATGATGTTAATTTAAATAATAACTCATGTCCTACTGATAAGAATTTTACAGCCCTCGGAATGTGGGTATGAAAATTTGTGTTTGTTTTGTAATAACTTCGGAACCATTTGAGCAAATATTATAAAATTTGGAATGGTTACTTGCGAGAACATACCTTTTAAACTAGTAATTACGAAAATCGGATACATTTACTCAATTTCCGGTTTCAGCAACTGCAGGTCATATTTTCTGTGTTTTTTCGTTTTTTTGGCCTCTTAACATTAATTTTTTTTGGTCAAGACAATAGAGTAATCAATTCCAAATAAAAAACGCATACCTTTAATACCTCTAAAATGGACCGTTTTAAAGATATTTTATTTTAAAGTGAGAACTACGCAACACTGAAAGCAAAAAGTATAAATTTTGGATAAGTGATATCCAAGGCAACAAATGACCATGGTCACATATTTTGCTGTCAGGCATCTGTCAATTTGAGATTGGACGATTATTAGACGATTAATCGAAAATATTTAATAAAAGAGTTTAGCTCAGACTCCAAACATAACTTAGAATAAATCCAAATGGATCTCGTAGCATTTAATTCTTTAAAAAATCACAAAACTTTATCGTCAAAGCTAACAGATGCCGACAGGGATTTATGTGACCATGGTCATTGGTTGCCGTGGATACCACTTATTCAAAATTCATATTTTTAATTTTCAGCGTTGTGCAGTCCTCAGTTTAAATTAAAATATATTTGAAACGGTCCATTTTAGTGGTATAAAAGGTTATGCGTTTTTTTTAAGAAATTGATTACTCTTTAGATTTAAGCAATAAAAAATTAGTGTTAAGAGGCCAAAAAAAACGGAAAAACACAGAAAATGTGACCTGCAACTGCTAAAACCGGAAATTGAGTAAATGTATCCGGTTTTCGTAATTACTAGTCTAAAGGGTATGTTCTCGCAAGTAACTATTCCAAATTTGGTCAAATGGTTCCAAAGTTATTACAAAAAAAATAAATTTAAAAATTCTTATTTGGAAAAAACTATTTTCCTTCCAACAGCGAATAAAGTGACGCTTTATTATTCCTTCGTTTTTGACTAATAATCTCGAACAATATTTCTTCGAGAATAAAATAAATGAAATACCAATTTTTATTCTTAAAATAAACTAGAATTAAATAAATTGAATCTTTTGAATGTTTTTTGACATAATCAAACTCCTTTTAATATTGACCTTTACTTTTGCAAATGAATAAAAATTTGATATAGTATGACAAATTTATTCTTATGTTATTATTTATTTAGTCTGTTGGGAAGAAAGTTTTGTATGCATCTCTGAAATAAACATCGTTATCCCTCGAATGAAAAAACCTACAAATTCAGGATTAAAATAGTTGTTTATTCTCTCGTTACATAAATGACTCTTATTTCAGTAACAAAGCTGAAAAAGTTTAATGAAATGTAATTCACAGAAATAATGCATAATACTTATTATAAAGTAAACTCTTTAATAACATAATTGATGCGAAAAATTCCTTGATCTTAGACAATAAAACAAAATAAATATTTGTTCAGAAGTAAAACAAAAGGTATACGTAGAAGCGTCAAATCACATTTTACACATTTGTGAACATTTTTCTACCCAAAAATGCAAATTGTAGCAATCTGCTTGGTAATATCAACCTTGTAAAATATACTAAACCCAGAAAAATTATATTTCAGTTCTCCATCTTATTCTTAAATGGAGTTTTATGCCAGATTGAGTGCAAATCCTCTGGAATAACATGTCCTGACCCTTATACGTTTCAGTTTTGCGCCAATATCACAGATAAGGTTCTAGTATACGGTACTCCGACAAAATGTCCCCTTGGTACCATTTGCGACAACGAGGGATTTTTCGCGTAAGTACCGCCACAGTATCACCTTTAATAATTCAATTCTTACAGTTGCAAAGTTGGTACCCTTCCTACAACCACACCATCACCAAGTAAGTACCATAATGTACCATACAGTACCGAACTGTAAAATTCCAGCGACAGTGTTTGCTTGTAACGGACCTGCTAAATTCCCGACTGCTGTATGTAATCAGTACCTCGAATGCGTGTTAAATTTCTTCATTTGGGCACCTGTTACCAACACTTGTCCCAAAGGACAGAATTTTGATCCAGCCCTAAACGAGTGCAGTGAAAATTACAGCTGTGGTCCTGATGCTATTACTGTAGAACCACCTGGTAAATGGTACCATTTTTTTTCAGTTTTAGTTTGACACGTTTATTTTAGTGGAACCTAAATGTAACGGTGCTGGTAAATTTCCAGGACCAACTCCAAATCAATACTACGAATGTGAATTCATTTGGTTCCAGTTTCAACCAACACTAAAATCTTGTCTTGAAGGACAAATTTTTGATGTGACTGTTAGTCTATGTGTCCAGATTCCTTTAACAGATGATGAGTCTGCGAGCACTAAGCAGAGTGTAAAATGAGTTAAGAAGCATTTTGTAATTTTTTGAGCATCTAATTTATGTGCTAATAAAGGATTATTATAAAATATTTGTATTTTTTAGCAGGCTATTAATAAGTATACTCTTTTTCATATTAATGTGCATCAAGTAGGTTGTAGAAGTCTAAATGCGTCTTTAATTTAAAGGACACAAAAAGTATCATTAATGTCATTCAACACAGATTTAATCCCATCAATAATGAGAAACTTTTTTAAGTTTTCCACCTTATATTAATTACGTTGTTAATTTTAATTATTTTTTGTTACCTCAAAAACTAGGGTTCAGAATTATTTGAGAAAATAATTTTTGGGGCAGATTAAGGTTGGGATTGCTTGAATTTTCGCATGGTTGCCACCTTAAAATGATCCCTTTCAACGACTCTTCGATGCACATTAAGGCTTAACTTATCGTTTGTCAAGATAGGGAATTTCAATGCATTTTTCGAAAAGGTTTTTCTCGGATATTATAAGGAATTTTTTGGTTTTTATTTTTTTGATGAAACCATTTTAGATATTTCTAGGGATATTGTTATGTAGCTAATTTAAATTCTTATTTTTTATATATTTTATTACTTATTTTTTATAATAAAATTATAGTATTTATATGGAAACTAACAATGTCCTCCCTACATGTACCAAAGACCTTAAGAAAAAAAAATGAAATCATTCGGATAATTAATAACTGTAAAATCTCTTGTGGAAAATATTAACTTTCGTAGTGTGAAAATCGTCTTGTCTCTCTCAACCCTAGTTCTTTTTCACAACAAACTGAGCTTATCGTAAGCAGACCCCCATCACCGGTTTTATCTGATTTATGACCTTACGAGGGATGTTTCGCATCTATAAGGAAACAACTAAAAGTACAAGCTGTAAAATTAGGTCATTTTAAGAATTGATGTAAAAGATGAATAAATTTAATAAGACGATGTATTTACACTAGGTAATTCTATTTTTCACCAAAAATTAAGTCTAATTATTATGCAGAAATGTTAGGAATAACTTGAAGCCCTTTTTTCCTACTGGATACCTGCTATGGGTTTTTAATCCGTTAGGGGTAGCTACTGATATGATGAAGTTTACAAAAGTAGTAATTATTGTCTTCATAACAAAATACTGTTTATTACTTGAAGGTATGTAGGTAGACAAGAGGCTTATTTTCCTATTTGCTGTTTCTAAATAAATTAAAATTTGAAGTACCAAATGCGGGGGAAAAAGGCTGTAAATCAAAAAAGTCCGGGATATTATACTACTAAATATGTAAATGCACAACAAAAAATAAAAGCAAATAATTTAAAACGAAAATTAAATAAAAATAATGACAACAATCTAGTAAACAGAAGAAAAATTACTGAAGAAGCGGAAGGTGATTATGGTTCCTAAGCACAAACCGTCCTCAGTGAAATTAATATAAATATTAAGTTTTTTTTTTTAGGATTACGTATTGATCTTAGTGCCTTTATATTAAACCTATCAATTTTTTAATTTATTTTTAAATTGATGAATAATAAAAAAATTGAAGTTTTGAAATGAACTAACAATTCTCTTCTTGAGGGGTGCAGATGCATATCTTTACTTTGAACTAACGCAATAAAACGATCATGTTTGTGGGTTACACCCTGCGATGCAGCCCTATTCTAAAATTTATTACTTTATTACTAGTAGGTACCCGGGCCGTATCTATCGGCGTTTCAAATTTGCTGTCGTTGATGGAGATATGAACACCGATGTGTGCAAAAGTGATAGCCGACTGACGCATAGACAATCGGTTAAAAATGACGAATTGCAATGTTGTATGACACAAAAAAATTAAACATACAACTGCAGTTCAGGATTTACCGTTATCTTCTACGATGAAGAGAAAACGATTATACAGAGTGTAGGATCTCAGATGGCTCTGGAATTGGAATTTGCCGACTCGTCCAAATTCATCAAATACTATATAAATCCCAAACTTTCAAAACTGTCAAACTTTCACAAGCTGTCAGCACAAAATCATTTTAAGTTCTTTCGAAGCCCTGTTTTGTTGTTTCTCGCGTTCTAAGTCTGTTCTAGGTCTTAAAAAAGCTTTTTTTTATATAGGATGCGCCAGAACTCGCAACCCAGAGAAAATTTTCAAGTAAGGCAAGATACCACGAACATGAAAAAAAGTTTAAAAAATTCTATCTGTCAAAAAAATTTGACATTTATTTTTTGACATTTGACATTTTTTTATATCTATTTAATGATACTCATGATCTTGTGTATGTTTTTTTACAATTATTTAGTAAAGGGACAAAAATTTTGCCAATAAAAGCCACAAATAACATTGAACAGAGTTACAATTTGGGATACAGCTTCCTTGTTTCCTCTTTTAATAGCCTATAGCAAAAAAAACTTGAAAAATTATTTTTACAACAGAAATAAATAGAGTCAAAGTGCAAACTTTAAACCCTCATAACTTCGAAATTTTTATAGATAAAATTTTTTTAACATTATTTCCATGTTTATCACATGATATGACATTTTTCTCTGGGGCGCGAGTTCTGGCGCACTCTGTAGCTAGATAATTTTCGGTGTTGTTACAAAGGTATTGTCTTTATCTGCAAAACATGCATTTATAAGCTCGCAAATATTTTAGATATAATTGCTAAAATGGTCTTCACACCTGAGCAAAACAAGTTCGTTATAATGTCTTATTATCGTAACGGTGTTAAAAGAGACGGAGAATGGACTACAGTGTTCAAGCTTGCAAAGAAGAATTTTTAGACAAGTATCCAGAACAAAATATTTTAGAAAAGTCCCTCGCAGCTCACATACATCGAATTGTTGTGTTGTGTTCGCTTTTGGTGTGCTGAAAATCCTCATCTGTTTGTTGAAGCCCCCATACATCCTATGAAAGTTGGTGTGTGGATTGCGCTTTCACGCAGAAGACTTGTTGGTCCTATATTTTTCCATCAAACTATTAATGCTAAGAGATACAGGGAATTAATTTTGGATGAATTCATTAACCAGTTAGACGATAAGATCTCCAACTTGGCTACTTTCAACAAGATGGTGCGACAGCTCATACAACCCGTGCAAATCTCCAGTATTTAAGGCTCTAGGGTACCGAATGAATTGTTCAGATTTGGTGTACTGTTAGTTGCATACTCGGCATTTTGTGGCAGCTGTTAATCATCCGACTTTCTCTACCTGGTGCCTTGTCCCTTTAGTCATAAAATGGAAATAATGTAAACAAACAGAATTTTACCATCGATGAGTTTCTCTTATTTCACAGATTCAGATTCTAGCTCAGTAGAAAGAAAAGTTCATTTTTCTCTTGATTTTGGACTTAGAATAATTTTTCTCTGCTTTTTAAATCCCATCACATTGGCGGTTTTAATTTTTTGACAATAATATCAGTTTGAAAAATGAGTTTTTGCAAGTTAAATAAAAAAATGTGTGGGAAAAACATAATTTTGATAAACAGCAACTGAAAGAAACAGCTTTCAGATAAAAAACAAAGTCATTTTTAACAAAAACTATCATTATTTAATTAGTAAATTAAAAAAAAATATCTTTTATTTTACGCCAAAACTGCAAAGGAGAAACATTTTGTTCACCTGAAACGAGCAAAATCCAAAATCAAGAGAAAAATTGACTTTTTTTTKGSSKWAAAWYMAARRWWAAWWATTTTTTTTCTTTTGTAAAGTCAATCCGGGAACATACTGTATACTAATAAAGATCAAGTACCTGAAACTGGAATTTAAAATTTCACAACAAGAATGTTGATTGAGGTTTAGAAATTAGAAAACGACTAAATGACTTTTTCGGTGATCGTATCATAAGTAGAGGTACAAACACGACATATCCTCCGTGTTCGCACTTTTCTGTGATCGACTACTTGAAAAATGAAGTGTATAAACGACAAATGAATGATTTGAACGAGTTAGTAGAAGAGATTACCAACTGTTGTTGTAACATCAATGAACAGATGTTGCAAAATATTTTTGAAAATATGAAAATGAGAGTGAGAAAATGTTTAGAGCAAAATGGAGGACATTTTGAACCATTTCTTTAATTTTTAGTGTTACTTTATTTTGTAACAAGTGTACAGGGTGCTGCATTTTGGATGTCCGAATAGAGAATCTCTGAAACTAAGATGTTTAGCCAAAACGAGTAAACATTCTGGGCTATTTTTTTGAGGAAATAATATTGGTTAAAACCGCATCCCGCTATCGTCTTTTTGTTTTCGACCTATAGACAAAAATTGACATTTTAGCGAAATCTAAAAAAATTCATATCTTCGTTATTATAGAAGACGCAGATTTGAAATAAGAACATTATACAGGCACTTTTTTACGTAGAAGTTAATAATGTAGTTAACAATTTTTTTCAGTTGTTTGTTTAGCCATAATAAAAAAAAGTTTTATTTTTTTAAATGGGAATCATAGATGGCTTGTTTTTTTCTTATCTAAAAAATATATATTTGTAACAAATTATTATAATACATTTTTAGCAAAAAATTATCTTTGATTTTTATTCGCATGTTGCATCTTCAACTAAAAGGATTTAAATTATATTATTCAACCAGTGTCACTAATGAAAGAGTTTTCTAAGTACTAAGTAATGAAAAAGATGCAAAATAAATTGTAAATCAACTTATTGGCGACTAATAACATTTCTTTGTTTTTAAACAAGCTAACATTACCATTGTAACTTCTAGTAATACACAGAGTGTTGTAAAAAAGCCGCTTTAATTCTTTAATAAAATATATTTTATATGACACAAAAATGAGAATATGGCTATTCAAATACTCAAATTCCGTCTATGTGGAACGTTATCCAACCTCCATTAGACCATCAAAAAAAATGTTTTTTCTAATTGTGTTAACTGTTGACACATTTGTTTTTCCTATTTTTGGATTTATTAAAAATATGTAACAATCTTGTTCTGAGGCGCTCGCATATTTGTTAAATACTTCTACCGTATCGTATTTTTTAAATTTCTATAATATTATTTATTTTTTCATCTATTTTACAGTTCACAAAACTCTTATTGATTATTATTTACACATTTGGAGTGAAATAGTTTTTCCATGGCCAACTATAATCAAACAAAATCTGTATTTCACTTTTTAAGTATAATTATAAAAAAATATTCTGTTACAAATTTATATTTTTTAGATCAGAAAAAAATAAGCTTTTCAAAATTGCCACAGCCGCCTATGATTTTCATTGAAAAAAATACAAGTTTATCTTATTATGGCTAAACCAATAACTGAAAAAAATTGTTAACTACATTATTAAATTCCTCGTAAAAAGTGTCTGTATAATGTCTTTATTTCAAATCCGTATCTTCTATAATAACGAAGATATGAATTTTTTAGATTTCGCCAAAATGTTAACTTTTGTCTGTAAGTCGAAAACAAAAGACGATAGCGGGATGCGGTCTTAACCAATATTATTTTCTCCAAAAATGAGCCCCAGAATGTATCACTCGTTTTTGGCTATACATCTTAGTTTCGGAGATTCCCTATCCGGATATCCAAAATGCAGCACCCTGTACAATAAATACGTAATTTGTTTATTTGAAACGTATCGACAATGCATAATTTTATTTTATTTTTATGTAATTTCTGAAAAGTATCAATTTTTATCTGTCTAGGCAACCAGTAAAACCATTTTTTTCTGAGGGTTCCATATACTAAAGAGGCGGCAAACTTTCGATCCCACATTCATTTAAGGACAGTTTGTATAACGAGAATATTATGCGTTTTATAATAATCAAGGACGTTACTAGGTGACGAGGCGTTGCCGAGCACTCGTGGGGCTTCTGCACTCGGCTTATGCCTCGGGCATAAGACTTCTCATTTGTGCGTTATTTGTCAATTTCCGTGCTTGTTATGCAATATACTATAATTGAAAAAGTTTTTTTTGAATAAAGCGCCGTTTGTGCGCACTTTGCTCGACTTTATATCGATTGAAATTGTGTTTACAAAACCATGTCTGAACCTAAGGCAACAATGTGGACTACAAATATAAACGATTTAAGTTTCGAAGAGGGTGATCTTATTGAAATAGATAGAGTTTTTTATCATCACTGGGGAATGTACGTATCTGATGGCAAAATAATTCATCTCGAAACTGTCGAATCTCCGACGCAATACGTTGTGAATTCCCAATTCGACGAATTAGTGCCGGCTATTATCAAATACGACCCTCTAAATGATGTCACTGGTACGATTTTATTTTTTTCTAATGTTGTATTGATGTAATAAATTTCTTTCAGATTCGTCAAAATTTTGCATCAACAACAAGCTCGAAATTTATAAAAATCCAAGAAAAATCGAAGATCTTAGAAAACTGATTAAGATTAGCTTAGAAAATCCAAGGGTTTTGGAATATTCGTTAAAGTATTTCAATTGTGAACATTTTGTTACATTTCTTAAATTTGGGATCAGTGATTCTGAACAAATGCCTCCAGAAAATCAGTTTTTATTATCATTTGTATTAAATACTGGTGCTAATTATCTAGCAAAGTTGAATGGTAAAAAAAATCCTAATTCAAATGCTTGGAGTCCATTAATGAATGCTTTTGGTGCTTCTGTACAGAATGAAGTGTATCAGAAACCCACAATTGAGGAAAAAATTAAACGAAATTTAGAACAACTCTATGGACAATGTGGCTAAGCAAATAGAAGATATTTTTGTACAAAGTACAAACCTAAAAATTATTTAAATACATATCCTTAGGACTAAAAACAGATTGGTACAGATATTTATGTATTAAAATATAATAATCCTATAAAATCATTTATCACTTTATCAGACATAATACTCGTAAAAATTAATTAAGTATATATCCTTAGGACAAAAAACAGATAGGTATGTATTAAAATATAATAATCCTATAAAATCATTTATCAGACAAAATACTCGTATTGTAATTTGAGAAAGTAGAATAAAGCGCTGAGAGTCTATATATAATATTTCGGTATCTATGTTAGGTATATCATATAGTACTTACATATAACATTGTAATCTTACATTAGTATACATAAACATAAGGTGCTATAATATGTAGAAATATAAAAATTATATTTTTTTAATATTTTTTATGTTATCTTGCAAAAACTGATTTTCTGAACTAAGTATAATGTTTATGATAATATCGTGAAAATAATGTTCTCAGATCCAAGTAATTAATTTCTCAAATTGAATTTTTAAAAACAATTTTTTATTAACAATATTCCACTCTTCACTTCACTCATTCCAAATAAAACATGGTTTTTATTATAAAAAGGCAATCCAAAATAAAAATTAAATAAACAAATGTATTCATAAAGCTAACCTAGATTAAAATGTATCTTAAAAGATAAGATATAATTATACTTTAACCTTTACAGGCAGACGTAAGCGGAATTTTCTGATTTCAAATTGAAATTAAATTTTAAAATGAACTAGGTAACAGTACCTACTTCAAAAACTGTCGATTGCAAAGACGAACAAAGAATCTACAACAATGAGACACATATTTCTAATTAGATTATCATTATTAAAACGATTGATTATATGTATTTTGCCTCAGAGATAACTACCATTGCTATCTACCATTGTAACAATTAAATTTATCTTCGTAATAATAGTTTTCTGGGAATTACCCAGCTTCTTAAATACCCGTAAAACAATACCTACATTCCAAATCGAAGGGACATTACCTAATTATTGATAGCATAGATAACGTACACTTATAAATATGCTTGTGAAGACCTAAATCATATCAAAATCAAATAAAATTTGTGAGGAAGCTACAGCTCCTGTAAATCAGTATATTGTGTTGTTGTAAGTCAATAAAAAAATAACAATTTTAGGATTATTATTTCCAAAAATGTCGAGACGTGTAACAGAATGGAGTGAAAATCTAGAAGACTTAAACCCACAAAAAGGCGATTTGATCGAAATTGACAAAATTATTTATCACCATTGGGGAATGTACACATCTGATAAAAAAATAATTTCTTTCGAACCTGTCGACACTGCAATTATGGTACTTTCGCTTAAATTCGATGATCTTGTTCCTGCTGAAGTCAAAATACAATCAATTAAAAAAGCCACAGGTGAGTAAAATTTTGTTAAAAATTTGTACAATAATTAATTTTCACATAGGCCAAAGCAGGTTTCGTATTAACAATAAACCAAAACTTGATAAAACTACCCGAAGTTACAGCGAGATTGAAGAGTTAATTGAAACTTGTTTACGGTGCCCGAGACAATTGGAGTATTCTCTCAAATATTTCAATTGTGAACATTTTGTCACTTGTCTCAAATTTGGAGTAGCTTATTCGGATCAAATGAGTTCCGAAAAACAATTTTTATTTACACTGGGATTAAATATGGGTGCCAGTTATTTACGAGAACTGAATAACGAATGGGAAACTCCTGATGATGCTTTTAGACCCATGTTAGAAGCTTTGGAAGCCAGTATGAAAAATGAAATTCTTGTGAAACCACCAATACAGAGGAAAGTCGAGCAACAATTGGAACGGCTGTTCGGAAAATATAACACAAAATATTTGTTCTAAATGTCAATTTTATGTATTTTATAGATGGTATAAATAAAGCTTAATGACTTAATGAAAACAATATTTAATTATTTAGATTTCTTATATAGGATGATTTAAAGAACTCGTACCATCACTCTCGTGGTTTTTTTTTGGCTTTTTTTTTTGCACTAGACGTGAATTTTCTCACACGAGAACACATCGTGTGCGAAAAAAGCGAAGTATGCAACGAGTTGTATACAAGGCTTTTTACAATTTTGCCAAAATTTAAGTAAAATATTAATTAATTTTTACCGCGAATAATAGTTATTTATGGTATAAGTGCTGTATTGAATTATGGTATAAATGCTGTACGAGAGGTATGTGTAACCTACGAGGGCTTGCCCGAGTAGGTTATTACCTCGAGTAGGTAATATCTAATAACCCACGTATGCCATACGTTTTATCCAATATTCCCGGATTTTTATCTATTAAATTTGTTAAAAATAATCTGACGTTTCATATTGAGAAGTGCCAAACAGTTGTCAAAACTTCCTTACACAATTTTGACAGTGTAGAAGAATAAACAAATTTTCCACTGATTTGCGAGGTTAGAAAATGAGAATTCGGTGGCCAACTCAAGTACAAGTAATCATGAACATGCAGCTTCTGGTTTGCAAGTCGTTGAGTCCAGAGAGATTCCTGAAATTCATTTTCATGAATTTTATTCATCCTGCAATGGGTTATGGATGGTAATAACCCACGGTGCTAATGGCAACGTAATAACCCCCGGTGCTAATGGCAACGTGGGTTATATCAAACAGTCTAGTTATTGCTCAGTTTACTTAACAAAAACTAACAAGTAAAACAACATATTACTAATGAATATTGGATAAATTGAATTTAAAAGATAGGTGGCCGAAAATATTTGATTGGTTACTGTATTTTTTTTATAATAAACAACGAAAACGATCTGAAGATTGTCGCATTTTTAAAAGTTTGCGATTATTTCACTGTTTTTGGAAAAAAATGAGTGATTGAGAAGAAGACAACGTTCTCAAATTTAATCCCCCAGAAACCCCGCGTTGCATACAAGACAACATACAGCCGTTTCGAAGAATGGAGGTCTAAACGAAAAGTAAATTACATTAATGAGAAAGTGATGTTGGCGTACTTCCTTGAAAAATCAAAAATTGTGAAGCCGTCAACGTTGTGGAGTGTATATTCCATGATTTCAATCAACAAAAACCTTGATTTGAGTAAATACACAAATTTGATCGCATTTTTGAAACGACAAAGTGAAGGATATCGCGCCAAAAAATCCAAAAGATTCAGTACGGAAAATATTGAAAAGTTTCTTACAACAGCAAATGACGAAGATTACTTAATGCAAAAAGTAGGAGTTTTTTTGTTGTATAAGTTTGGTTACTATTTATTTTTTGTTTTCAGATGGTTTTAATAATAGGATTACGGGAGCTTGTCGGAGGCAAGAATTACTCAATTTAAAAGTAAATGATGTAGAAGATTTAGGAGAATTTATGAAAATTATGTTGCTGACCACTAAAACAAAAGTGCCTCGTGAGTTCACAATAACAAAAGGAAATTTCAAAGACCTAAACTTGGTGGATATGGTTCGCAAATATGCAATACTGCGCCCATCTTATACTCCTCATGCCAGATTTTTTATAAATTATAAAAAGGGAAGATGTACTGTGCAACCAGTGGGCATCAATACCTTCGGTGGTCTCCCAAGTAAAATTGCAAATTTTTTGGGACTTCCAAGTGCAAAAGAGTATACAGGACATTGCTTTAGAAGAACTTCAGCGTCTTTATTAGTCAACGCAGGAGCTGATATGTCGGCTATAAAAAGACATGAAGCCTGGAAATCCTCAAATGTAGCTGAAGGATACGTAGATGATTCTTTAGAGAATAAAAAGAAGATCTGCAAGTTGCTAGTAGGTGGAGAAGATCAGGAAAACACCCAGATTGAAAAAAGAATGAAATTTAATGAAACTGTTACTGCTTTATCGTCTTTGGGAGTTTCGAATGTTCACATATCTGACAATGCGTGTAACTTCTGGTATTTGTTTTTCGAATTTAACCAATTGTAGTTTTTATTTTAATTCTAAATAAAATTGTTGTACATATAAAAATCGTTGCAAAATGAAAGTCCACTAGTGCGCAAAAGAAGCTCATTTTTAAAATTGTAAAAAGTATATTTTTTAGTGTTTAATTTTTAATTTTAAAACAACAAAAATATGTTGGATATGCAAGTACCTATTATACATTCGTTTTAGATAATGTTGCTAGCAACAGGCGAACTAAAACACCATTATTAATTCAAATAAGTAAGACCGTAAAACTTTGAATACCTTTTATTGTTAAAAAATAAGCCAAATGAACGTATTCTTCCTTTTAATGGTAAAATATAAAAATGCGGACCACAAAATCATTTACCTTTTTTTTCAGTTACTAAGACTTAACCATGAAACTTTAGCAAAAAAAAATAAAATCACAAGTAAGCATAAGACATCTAAATTGATCTTAAATTTAATTTATTTTTAGCAAGTCCCAAATGTGATGGACCAGGATTTTATCCAACTGAATCTTGTAGTAATTATTACTACGAATGCAAGAAACATGGGTTTTTCTTTTGGACTTTTAAATGGACAGCAACATTAAAAACTTGTCCAGATGAAAAAGTTTTTAATTCCATTGAAAAAAGTTGCGTTTCTAATTCTTGTAGTGAAGAAAGCGCTCTTTCGACCAAAATTAATAAAACTGCTGCTCAAAGTTCTACTCTAATTTATACTCAAAGTAGGTACTTACCTAATTATAATTTCAAAAAAATTGAAATGCTTTTTCAACAGATACAACTTCTATTAGTAATACAACTCTGATGAATTCAAGCTCAACCAGAAATTTACAAATAATATTTTTGGTATTTAACTATGTATTATTTTTGATTTCTTGATTAAATAAACACTTAAGTGGCCCTCGGGTAGCACACCATGGATCTCAAGCGGTGTTATTTCTATAATACCGTTAATACCTTAATTACTGTAAATTTATTTTTACCTATAAATCATCATAATGGGACATGTGCAATTAAAATCTTAAAATGCATAATTTAAGTAATAAAAGCATTAAAATGGAATTACGTGCGAATATTTGCTTGCAGTATTGCACCCATATAACCAAGAAAATTAAGGAACAATAATTGTTGAGTAATTATTACTCGTTCTATTAATATACAAGTACTGTGAAACACATCATGAAAGTTTCTGCGTTTATTTTAACAGTAATTTCTGACTTTTATTTTAAGAATCATTTTATTCTAATACTATTTTTAGCTGTTTATTAAAATAAATTACCAGACCTTAGCAGAAGAAACTAATGGCACAGGTGAGCATTTTTTATAAATAAAAACACACCTTTTTTATGCTTAGTTTTAGTAAATTTTCACTGCAATGAAACAAAATATTACCCAGCAGAATTTTGTAATGGCTACTATGAGTGCAAATCAAATGGGTCTAAATGGGCTCCAGTTTTAAAAACATGTTCTAATAAGGAAAGTTTTAACATAACAACAAAAAAGTGCACACTCAGTTCTTGTCAAGGTAAGTATTATATTCCCAAAGTGAAAAAAATTATTAAAATTTGCTTGTTAGCACCATTGGTGTGTGATAGATCGGGCAAGTATCCTGTCACAATTACTACGAATGATTGCAATAATAATTCCTGCAATAATTACTACGAATGCGAAGTAAATAGTTGGTTTTTCTTTGTGCCTGTTGAATGGAAATTGACGTTAAAAACTTGCCCTAACGGACAATTTTTTACATCAAAAATTAACGAATGTGTACGTTCTACTCCCCCTCCTACTTCTGTTAATTCTACAACCTTTTTCACTTCTCCTTCTCCCACTAGTATACACAATACTCCCTTCTCTCCTTTACTAAACACTACTATGCTCAATATTTCTACAACTCCTCCTTCAACTACTACTGTTATTTCTAGTTTTGCTGCTACTTCTTCTCCTGCTACTCAAAAACCGAGTAAGTCCAAAGTATTTGCTTTTTACTTTATTTGACAAACGTGATGTTTAAATCATCACTTTATAATGTGTTTTTCTCTTTTAGGTGATGAATCTACTGAGAATAATAATGAAACAACAAGTGAATCAACGTCGACAGCTGCTAATATAACAAATATAAATATGATTTTACTCTTTAGTTCTTTATACTTACTAGTAAATAATGGTATTTAATTGTATTATTTCTTTAAAAAAGTAAAGTTGGATTTGGAAGCATAACTTTGTAAGTATTTTTTTTTAATTTTAATTTTCCTTAAAAACAATTACAAATACATACATTTTTTTCATCCTTTCTTCATACGTAATAACACTAATAACTTCTTTACTCAGGCGTTAATTTTTTTTAAAATAAAACATCAAATAAAATTAAATAATAGGGTCCTGCACTGATAAGGTTGCACAAGAAATACAAGGACTAGTTAAATCTACAAACGGTGAAAAAGCCGTTCTTCTCTTGATTTTTGGAACACGTGCAAATAATGCCATCAAAATCTAATATTTTTCACAATCTTAAATTTGCATTCTCTAACTCCAAAACCAAGAGGCTGCACAACCTACTACTTTAGGTGGTTACTAACAAAATCAAGGACTACCATCATACCTAGTTTGGTTACGATCGGATAAGTTCCCTTACTTATTGCAAAACAGGGTGAATCAAAATTGTCAAACCAACTTTTGAATGGTGATAGAAGACTTAGAGCTAAGCATAAAATACAGGGTGCTCCTGAACTCGCGACCCAGAGAAAATTTTCAAGTAAGGTAAGATACCAGGAACATAAAAATAATGTTTAAAAAATTCTATCTGTCAAAAAATTTTGACATATATTTTTTGATATTTTTTTAAATCTATTTAATGATACTATCGCCGTCTCCATAGAAATAATCCTTTTCTCGCCTGGACATTTTTTGAGTTCAAGTGATTCCCGTTGGCGCTTTAATCTGGGGAAAATTTTTGACAAATCCAGTTTTTTAGCTTAAAGGGTTCAACCTCATAATATCAATTCTTCCTGGCGTATCTAGTTTTGTTGTATCCTTCCTTCCCAGCATTTATTAATTGCGTTATTTTTCGTTAATAATTAAAAATTATTCAGTTTTTCCTTAGTAACCCCCGTAACTAAGAAAAAATCGGAATCACTGCCCCAATGCATTTTTTACGAAATGCCCAGGCGGGATATTGATACATTTGATTAAGGAGGCGGTGAATGATACTGATGATGTTGTATATGTTTTTTTACAATTATTTAGTAAAGGGACAAAAATTTTGCCAATAAAAGCCACAAATAACATTGAACAGAGTTACAATTTAGGATACAGCTTACTTGTTTCCTCTTTTAATAGCCTATAGCAAAAAAACTTGGAAAATTATTTTTCCAACAGAAATAAATAGAGTCAAAGTGCAAACTTTAAACCCTCGTAACTTTGAAATCTTTATAGATAATTTTTTTTAAACATTTTTCCATGTTCCTGGAATCTTACCTTATATGGCATTTTTCTCTAAGTTCTGGCGCACCCTGTAGAATTCAAATTGTTTTCACGTTTTTTTTGAAAAAAAATCTGTCAATTTCCATATTTACATGTTTCCGAGATTCAGGGCCGTACCCAAGGAAAGGGATTAGGGGGTTTAAACCCTTCCCGAAATGCTGAGCACTTTGTTATATAATGTTACAAGCGTTAAACATTTAGTTTTTTTGTTATTTTAGTGAGTTAATTTTAAATTTTTCTGAATTAATTTTTCATGTGGTAATTAGACAGTGTTTAATTTTTATTGTTAGGTACAAATTTAAATAGTTGATAGAATACTTAATTTTAAGACAAAAGTGTTTCGAAAAATTTTTACCCTAATCCGATCTAGTTTAATTAAAAATTACAACAAATTATTTTTGTACTTGTTTAGGTGTATAAAAGTTATCATCTGTACCAAATTTTGAAATTTTTTTTCTAACATGATTCCGGAAATATTGAAAAAAAAAACCTATTAAAAGACGCACCCCTTGCGTAGCATTTTTCGATATAGGTATGTTCATAGAAAATTTTTGTTTTAAAAATGAATATTCTATCTACTGTTTAAATTTGTAACAATAAAAAGTATTAAAAATTTATTATATTTTTTGTTACTTTTGTGTGTACTTAGAGATTTTTGCTTTTTAATCCGCCTTCTTTTCTTTCATTTTCATGAACCAACAAGAAACAGGTATTTGTTCAATGTTACAAAATCTGCCGTTTCCGCTAATTAAATTCAAGAAAACATAATCTGAACTTTTGGAACTTTTAACTCAGTTGGATGTCCTTTTTCACCACTAAAGAAATGGTCCGACACTTTTGAATCATCCTGTCTATTATTGGCTCACATTTTTTTCGTCCGAGGACAAAAATAAAACAAGAGAAGAGCGAAAAAACCCGTATAAATGAATACATATTTAGACGTAGACAGCTGTTATTAAAACAAATATAAATATGATTTTATTCTTTAGTTGTCCTTGCTTGGATTTGAACGCAAACGATAAGTATTTTTTTTATTTAATCTCTCGTTGTTAATATTTATTTTCTGTACCAACTTCTAATTCCAAAATTTACTACTGCATGAACACAACATTGAGAAATATAAAACATAATGTAAAACTTAGAGAGTCAATGTGTTTATCATTGTTTTCAACAGAATAACTTATTAAAGTAAAATACTCATATATCAATTTTATGTCACATTTAACGTTTCTGCTGATTCACAATTAAAAGCAGAAGTTTTAGATTATATTGCGAATTAAAAAAAAAAATAACAAATACATTTTTCAAATCTTTTCCTCATACGTAATCACTTCTTTACTTAGGAGTTAATAAAACAAATAAAGCATAAGAATGGTACTGCACTGCACTGATAAGGTTGCACAAAAGGAAAATGAAAATACTCATATAAATAAATATTTAGACTTCCGTTTTACGATCTTTATAAGAGAGAGGCCTAGCAAAGTTCTCAGTTTTTCTCAACACCATGAAGACAAACTTTATTATTTTTGCAGTAAGTTGTTTTACGAAAGGCAAAACCGTTTTTAATATTTTAAATTTTTTTCTATTTATTCAGACAATATTTGCCTTGAGCCGTCAACTTTTGGCTCAAGATGTTAAAAATGCAACTACTGAAACACCGAGTAAGATTCTATTTCTCAATTTTTTTCCATTACATTTTTTTTTGTTCAGATGAAGAAAGTAATGTTACTGCAACACTACAATTAAAAAGTACAGAAATAACAAATTTTTCTTCACCAAGTACTGAACATGTAACAAGCAGTTTAATAATCTCGCATACACCTTCAACAATTACAAGAAACTCAACAACAAATTCTTCTGCATCAAGTAATGAAATCGGAACTACTAATGTAACAACAATATCGCAAACAACAATAACTGCTGCTACAAGTGAAATTTCAACTGTTTCAAAAATAAAGAAAGATGAAGAAAGTAATGTTACTGCAACACTAGAATTAAAAAGTACAGAAATAACAAATTTTTCTTCACCAAGTAGGGAACATGTAACTACGAGCAGTTTAATAATCTCGCATACACCTTCAACAATTACAAGAAACTCAACAACAAATTCTCCTGCATCAAGTAATGAAATCGGAACTACTAATGTAACAACAATATCGGAAACAACAATAACAGCTGCTACAAGTGAAATTTCAACTGTTTCAACTTCATCAAATAGTCCTAACGTTACAACTGAAAAAATTATTAGTAATTCTGGAGTTTCCGTCTACTGTATCGAGCATTTAATTTTTGTTGTTGTAATATTGTTGTTGTAAAATTTTTAATAACCAAAATAAATTTTTAATTACTAGTTTATTACTTTGTCCGGTTTGAAATTTGCCCCACTTTATCCCAAGCCGGCAAGAAATGATTTTTTGCCCTTTTATCTCTTTACGATAAGCCTTCCCTGACTCTTTTCCATCTCAACAATCACTGGGCACGTTTCAATCGCACAATTTAGGTAAGTTAATTCAAAATTATCAAAAATAAAGCGTCCGAAACCCTAAATTCGTAGCATGTACAACCTCCTGGTCCTCGCAGGAGCCCTAGCTTCTGTCAGCGGATTTCTCCTCTCTTCCAAAACCTCAAATTGCACCGATACCGATTTTTTTTGCCAAAATCTCCAATGCGTCCCTTTGAAAAAACAATGCGATGGTACTCCCGATTGCAGCGATGGTTCCGATGAGCACGATTGTGGTAACTATTTCCACTTTTTTTCCTCAAAAATTAACCTTTCTCAGATATGTTTCATTGCGCCGAACCGGATTTTTTCCGCTGCAAAAACACGAGATGTATCAGTTCTGCATTTGTGTGCGACCTTGAAAACGACTGCGATGATTTTTCCGATGAGGAAAATTGTGAAGAGTTTAAGAAGAAGCTTGAAAAGAACTCCACGTGTGGGAAAGACCAATGGCAGTGCACGGATAAGTTGTGTATACCATTGGAATGGGTGTGCAATGGGGAGGCTGATTGTTTGGATGGGTCAGACGAGGCGCTGGGTTGTAGTCACACCATGGAATGCGATGATGGGTTTAAATGCAAAAACGGACATTGCATTTTTAAAGAATGGAGATGTGATGGGCAGGATGATTGCAGAGATAACAGCGATGAAGAAGACTGCGGTAAAATATTTTTCTGAGAAATCAATTACTTTATTCTTTTTTTAGAAAGTCATGTCGAACCCAAAGAATGTACATTGGAAAATCAGCGATTTCTCTGTTCCGATGGTAAAACTTGCATCAAGTTGAGTCAAGTCTGTGACGAGGTGAACCATTGTCCTGATAAATCCGATGAAGGGTTTTCTTGTAATAAAACCTGCGAAGATTGCTTACACAATTGCGTCCAGCTACCAACAGGACCCAAATGCTTGTGCCCCAAAGGTTACCGCAATATTGATGAAAGACACTGTCAAGACATCAACGAGTGCGAAACTTACGGTTTGTCTTTTCCATTTTTATATTGTTTTTACTATATTTTTTTATAGGTATATGTGACCAGAAATGTAAAAACACGCCAGGGTCGTTTGAATGTTACTGCGAGGAAAATTACAGCCTCCAAGAGGATAAGAAAAGTTGCAAGGCTCATTTTGGTGAAGCTACGATGTTTTTCAGTTCGAAAGACCAAATTCGGGCATATTTGTTGCGCTCTGAGTTGTATTTTCCAGTGGCTAAAAATTTAAATCAAGTGGTTGGAGTTGATTTTGATGGACAGTATGTATACTGGACTGATATTTTATCAGAACATGAAAGTATAGTCAGGTCGTTGAAAAACGGAGAGCAGAAAGAGGTAGTAAAATCTGTGATAATAGTACTAGTACTAAATATTTTTTAGTTGTTGGTAACTGCCGGTTTAGGTGCCCCTGAAGACCTCCATGTGGACTACATCACCAAAAATATCTACTTCACCGATGCGGAACGCCAACATATTGGCGTTTGTAACAACGATGGTTCGTTCTGTACCGTGCTAGTAACCAAAAATGTTCAAAAACCCCGAGCTATTGTTCTTAATCCACTGGAAGGGTAAGTCAGTTTTTGAATTTGGAACCGTCACCAAAATAAATCGTAGAGAAATGTACTGGACGGATTGGGGCCACCAGCCGCAAATTGTGCGCGCCCTCATGGATGGTACCAATGGTGCTTCTTTCATCTCAAGTGACATCCATTGGCCCAATGGTCTGACCATCGACTACCCAAACTCGCGTCTCTACTGGACCGACGCCAAACTCATGACCCTTGAAAGCATTCGTCTTGATGGTACCGACCGTCGAATTGTCCTCGATGAAATTGTCAAACACCCATACGCTATCGCAGTTTTCGAAAACCGTCTATATTGGTCAGACTGGTCCACCCATTCCATCCAATCATGCGATAAATTCACCGGTAAAAACCACCACACCTTAATCAAGGAACAGAAAGAGTACATTTACGGAATTACCATCTACCACCCCAACAACCATAAAGCACCCCATCTGAATCCATGTGCTCATAATCCTTGCAGCGATATTTGTCTGCTAAGTGGCCCCCAGAGCTTCACTTGTGCCTGTCCTCAGAACAAGGAATTGAGTTCAAATGGACACACTTGTAGAGATTTGGAGAAGAAACAGAAATTGGTACTTGGAGCCGGGAACCTTCTTATGGAAGTTGAACATCAGGTTTTGGGCCGACATGACGTCCAAGCTATGCCCATGATGGTCAAGAAAATGGGAGCCTTGACTTATAACAGTGTGGAAAATGTCATCTATGTTAGTGATTTGGAAACAAGAAAAATTATAAGTGTTAACTTGCATACAGAAATGGTAAAACCAATCGATATTGAGAGTTTAGGTCAAGTCACAGCTATGGATTATGGTGAGTACACAAGTACTAATTATTAACTATTAAATAATTATTTTTTGAAGATCATTTGGGAAACAACTTATATTGGTGTGACTCTCTACGTGATACAATCGAAGTTTACAATTTTAACACCAACTCGCGAAAAATTCTTCTACACGATACGCATGGAGAAACTCCTGAATCGATTGCTTTAGTACCGGAAGAAGGGTAACTTTAAAAATATTTTTTCACGAGTTTATTTATTTTTTTCTAGGGTCATGTTTGTAGCTTTTCGGAGATTTGGTCAACGTGACGGTCACGTGGATAGGTTTCTCATGGATGGTACCAGCAGAACCCATCCAATAGAACATGGACTTCTTGGTCCCATCTCTCTTTTCTACGATAGTGACATTCACCGAATCCTCATCGCTGATTCTGGTACTCGAAATATCGAAAGTACCAGTGTTGAAGGTGATGACAGACACGGTTTCCGGTCACTTCAAACCAACCCAATTGGAATAACAACGCTTAAATCTGAAGTTTTCTGGGTTAACCGAAATTCGAAAGAGTTGTATTGGGCCGATAAATACAACACTGGGGATCATGATTACAACAAGAAAATCACTTTAGGTATAAAAAGTATGAAGAAAATTATAATTTAAACAAATTTTCTTTCAGATTTGCCCCACGATATTGATCGAATGTACTTAGTGTCGGTCACTCCTCACAAAATTGGCCTAAGTCCGTGTCAACGAAAGAATGGTGGTTGTTCACATTTATGTCTTCAGTGTCACAAGACAATAGTTTGTGCTTGCCCAGTTGATATGATCCTTGACTCCGACAATAAAACTTGCATCAAACGCATTGATTGCACTTCTGAGGAATTTTTCTGTAGTGGTTCCAATACTTGTGTCCTCAAGAAATTCATGTGTGATGGTGAAAGAAATTGCCCGAATGGGGAAGACGAAGCTGATTGTAAAAAACCAAATCATTGTCCTCACAACAATTTCCAATGCAACGATGGAGAGTGCATTGATGAAAGATTCAAATGCGATTATAAATTTGACTGCAGAGACAAGTCAGATGAACACAACTGTAGCGTTGAGGCGAAAAAATGCCCTCCTAAACATTTCATGTGCAAAAGTGGGCAATGTATCAACGACCGACTCGTCTGTGATGGTGTCAAAGACTGTCTAGAGGAGGAAGACGAAACTAATTGTGTTTCAACAGTGTGCAAAGATTACGAATTCAGGTGTCAATCAGGAGCTTGCATTCCGAAAAACTGGGAATGCGATCACGACTACGATTGTCCAGACTTTTCCGACGAACATTCTGGCTGTGGTACGTTTATTTCTTTTAACCCTTAAACTGCTAAATTAATTTTATAATCCTTGCGCTGTGTGCGCACATTTTTTGGGTGGTGCGTATATGTAGGTTTAGAGCGGTTAAATCTTATTGCGTATAAATACGTTTTGAGCAGTTTACTGCTAAATTCACAAATTCTTAGAAAAATTTTCAGGTCTGTATTTGTAAAATTTAGAGAAAAGATAATTTGTTTTATTCGGTGCAATATTTTAAGAGTAAAGAAACCTTATTGCTCCCCATAAGTTTTTTAAATACTCCTAACTGTTGTCACAAAACGTAATAGTCAAAATTATCAATTTCTTGAACAGAATAATACTTTGTCACCGTTTTTAGCAAAAATTTACTTGCGCTCTTGATCAGTAAAAATTTGTTTTGTATTGTTGATACAAAAAGACATTTGTTCTGTAACAATAAAAAGCAAACTTAAAAAATTGTATAAGTAATAAAATAATTTCGCTTGTAAAAAGTCATCACTCATTTTTCCGTGCTAATATCGCAGAACACAACTTTTGAACATTTTTTATGAAAAAAAGGAATCCGTCCCATGGGTTTCTAAGAACGCATTAAACAGTTACCGCGTATAAATACATTTAGAGCAGTTAATAACACCAAAGAAAAAAATTTTGAATTAGCAATGCATTTATGGTCTTTTTATATTATGAAACTAATATGATTTCAAAATAAGTCATTATATGTTTTTAAAACATTTTAAAAGTAATTTCGTAGTAGATATACGTAGATATACGTTTAGAGCAGTTTAAGGGTTAATATCCCCTTGTTTTACTTTACTTTTCAGCTTCTTGCGACACCTCAACTTTCACTTGTAATAACGGGAAATGTATCGACAAAAGCTTCGTTTGCGACAATGAGAATGATTGTGGTGACAACTCAGACGAACTTTCCTGCGTTATGGAGAATTCCTGCGATTTGGGCGAATTTCCCTGCTCTTTGCACAGCCATATTTGTCTCCCAGATTCAGCCCGATGTAATGGAACCTCCGAATGTCCACACCACGAAGACGAGCAAAGCTGTTCCAACTGTCACGTCGATGAATTCTCCTGTAATAACACAAAGTGTATCCCGAGGGAATGGATTTGCGACCATTCGGATGACTGCGGCGACGGCTCAGATGAAGATTCCTCGTTGTGTAACCACACAATCCCAGAACAAGACATGAATTTGTCTTGCGTTGATACCTTTCAGTGCAAGAATGGGAATTGTATCGATTTTTCATTGGTTTGTAACGGAGAACCCAATTGTTACGACGGTTCGGATGAAGGAGGGGTTTGTAACACTTCGTGTAGCTCTCTAAATAACCCTTGCACACAAATTTGTGTCAAAACACCAACAGGAGCCACGTGTAAATGTCAAGAAGGCTACCAGTTGCAAGGTACTAACATAAAATTTTCAACCCGTAAAACTATAATTATATTACAGGAGATGGCCAAACATGTGAAGATATCAACGAGTGTGAAGGACATCCGCCGGTTTGTAGCCAAATTTGTCACAATTCGCAAGGATCATACTCGTGTGATTGTTATAAAGGGTTCGCTCTTAGGTCAGATAGGACAAGTTGTAAAGCCGAAGGCACCGCAATGTCTCTCGTTTTTTCCTCAAATAATCAAATTCGGGAAATGTCACAAGTGGAAAATTCTCTCAAGTTGATTTACTCGGATGAAACTCCCAAGATTACAAGCCTGGAAGTTGGGATCAAATCTGGAGATATTTATTTTACAGTTGAGAATTCGGATGCTATCCTTAAGATAAATCAAGGTGATACGAAACGAGAATACTTGGAAAATGTGGGACAACCAACCAAAATCTCTCTTGATTGGAAGACAAACAACTTATACTACGTTAATAATGCTCCAGTAACTAAATCAATCGGACTTTGCAATTTTGAGGATAAGACGTGTGCCAACCTCATCCCTATTGACACTCATCGACAAGTCTCGGCCCTAGTTGTGGACTCTACAAACAACTTCCTTTTCTACTCCCTTGTCAGTTGGTGGATTTTCAACTCCCCAAGTTACATCATCTACAAGACAAACCTCGATGGAACTGAAACTCAAGAACTGGTCAAAACCTCCCCCGGCTACATCACCGGAATTTCCTACGATTTGTACAAGAAAGAACTCTATTTCATCAACCAACACCAACTGAGCAAAATTAAATACGACGGCAGTGATAGAACTATTTTGGTCTCAAACTTGACTCGACCACAAGGTTTGACTTTCTTTGAGAATTACTTATACTTCCAAACTGGGAATTTCATACAAAAGTGTCGCTTATATTCACCGATCATTTGTGACTCCTTTAGTCTCAAAAGTGACTTATTTGCCATCGTCCAAGAATCACGGCAGCCAGAATTTGGGAATAATCCGTGCCAAAACCACACGTGTAGCCAGCTTTGTGTTCCTGCAAAGCTCCACTATCGGTGTTTATGCGAAAATGGCAAGTTTGTGAAGCCGGAGGAGGAATGCGACACTTTGCTGGTAATTTTCTTGATAAATTTCATTGTTTGGTGTTTTAATTTGTTTTCTAGAGAGAAGCAAGTGATGATGGGAGGAGAGTAAAAACACTCCATTACGTGGATAATTACGCAGGTTCAAATTTGGGGCCGGTGATTGCCGGTGTGATGATTTCCATCTGCTTGATCACATTCGGTGCTGTTCTTTATTATTTGATAAAAAGGCGCAATAATGGAACTTTTAATGTGATTAGGTTTGTAGTGTTTTATTGTGGTCTTTCTTTGCTAATTTATTTTCTAGTATGAAGTTTCATAATCCGGGTTATGGTTTGCATATTGACGAACCCGAAAATAAGTCGATACTTCAACCCGGACAACACGAATATGAAAATCCGGTTGAATTTTACGGCGTTGAAAATAATAAACACACTAATCTTCAAGTTAACGTTTAACATTTTATAGTGATTGTTTTAATGTTGTTTTATACTAATTTGTTGTTTCGTTGTTAATCGCAGTCGTTTTAATTATCATATCAATTTATATTTATAGCAGAAAATAAAATTTTATGAATGTTTTGCTCAAGTTTTATTGCATTAAAAAAATCAAATTCAAAAAGTTAACAACGTAATTTCGGAAGTGAATTTATTGAACTAACTAACCAGTTCAATACAACAAAAAATGTTCGAAGGTACCACCATTGACACCATTGGTTCTAAAAATAAATAACAGAAACAATTTAAACGCGAAAGTTTTACATGGGACATTCTGTATAGTGTTTTCTAGTTTCGGTCGTGTGGATCGAAATCACTATGAGAATTTTTAGAGAATTTTTCGAAAACGTCTGTTTTTCAACTAAGTGCACGTAAACGTCAAATAAAATGACAAGTCGAAAGATAAAACTTCAAAATGGGCTATAATTAGTCGTTGAGGTATAATAATAGAACAGTTAACTGTCTTCTTTGAAGGTAAATCATAAATTTAGTTATTAAAATCACATTTTTTTTGATCATACCATTTTACCTTTCTACTTATCATTTTATTTGACATTTCACAGACATACGTTTTCGAATTCAAAGATGGCTCGATTACAAATTATCTTGATCGCTCGATATAAATAGTAACATTAATACCAACTACTGTTTTTTTTGTTTTTTTTTTATTTTTATATTTAAAGTTTATTTAGAATTATTAACTGTTTATGTTTATTGTTTTTTACATTTATTACTTTCATACAATGCGATCAAAATGTTTGTCTATCCAGCAAGCCTAGAAGTTTAAAACGTGTGTGTAGCGAAGATAAAATGTCACAATGGTAAATAAGAAATGTCAAAATAATTTTTATGTAAACTGCAACAGCAAATCGTGATGAACGATTTGTATAAATACCAACTACATCTCATTTTAGGGTGTTTTAAGACGTTTCATACTTTAATTCAATTTGTTTAGATCAATATTTTAATTTTTATAAAATAATTTTTTGACATCTAGCTGACATACAAACTGCCAAACAACATACGTCCTCAACTAGGACGCCTACTTGATAGAAAGATTTTTTATCGCATTGAGAATTTCATTGACGCACTGTTGGCGACACTGCTCTGTTGACATATTGAGGTTATGTGTACAAAGTTGCTTACAGTAGCTTCAAAAGTATTTGTTATTTTTGCGTTTATATTGTAATTTATTTTAATTTGTAGATAAAATGGGCGACCGCTACAACATCCACAGTCAGCTAGAGCATCTCCAGTCGAAATATATCGGGACAGGGCATTCCGAAATAACAAAATATGAGTGGTTGTTGAACCAACACAGGGACAGCTATGCCAGTTATTTGGGGCACCACGACTTATTAAATTACTTTGCAATTTGTGAAAATGAGGCCAAAGCTCGCGTTAGGTTTAATTTAATGGAAAAAATGCTTCAGCCTTGTGGGCCACCTCCCGATAAACCTGAAGATTAATTATCATGTATGTAATTAATAAAACTCTTTGATATAACCGTTGTTTTATTTAAAAAATGTACTTTTAGTAACACAGTCTTTTTATTAAATCAATGAAATAATAACAACAAACTTCAATAAATAAAAACCCAAAATGACTTGCTTCAACAAACAATTTTGGGGCGAAAACTGACCAAATAAACAAATGGTGTCTGTGTATGAAAGTTATTATAAAAACTAGTACAATAATGTATAATCTAAATAACACAAAAATGGGGAGACCTTTGAAAATGTTTACTTTTCTGTTTGTGAAAAGTAGCAAATCGCTTAATACCGGAAAGGCGTACGTGTGGCACAATACTTGAGGGAAAACTAACAGAGGGTTATATTCGCGTAATCCGATATAACCGCTCGAAATATCAACACTTGCTAAACTATTATCGTGCCCTTGGGCATAAAATAACAAATTACCCAACCACCTATGGGCCATAATTACATTTTCGGTTTTTAAAGCTTTGTGGAAAAGTCGACTAGCTAATACACAAACTGGAATAAGTATCACATTATAGGGCTTGAGTAACAGATTAATAAGTAATAACCAAACTGATGCAAAACTTTCCTTCGTTGAAACACACAGTATAAATTTTATAAAAAGAAGAAACCACAAAACTTGACCCAGAATTATATTTTCGAAAACAGATCGAAATATATAAATTAAAATCAACACTAATGCATCGATAAATTTACTAAATTTCGATTTTGCAAATATACTGTTACAAAAATATGAGGAAATTAACCCTGCAATAAAAATTACTTGCAAAAATAAATAATTTTCGTTTTGTAGCAACCAGTCGGCTAAATCTGGCAACGCGGCCCATTTATCGCCAACTTGATTAATTGTGCGTATGAATCTGATTGCAACAAAAAGCAAAATCCAATATTTAATTTTTTTCAAATCCGTCATAATATTAAACAAAAAAAAAGTGTTTGTGAAAAAATACCAAAATTGGTGCTCCTCTTCCAAGAAACTCGACGATAAGAATGACAACGGATGCACAGTTGACATCAATGTCAAGAACGATCTGTCAACATGCTTCAAATGTTTTGTTTCAAAACACACTAAATTTTTAACAAGTAAAAATAATACTGTCAAGGTAAGCACAATATCCATAGTAACGTGAAACTGGGCAAACTGTAAAAACAGCACTGCCAACATCACCATTTGTTGGAATCTATCAGTTTTCGGGGAAACCCCAACAAGTTTTTGAAAGATTTTCAATAAAATTACAATTATTGTAACAGTCGCTATAATCAAAGATGTAATGTTTTGTCGAACTGAGGTCTTTTGCAACGATTCACTAATTTTTTGTGCACAATTCTTGTACAATTGGGCCGCATTTTCGGCCAATTCTTTGTTGTGATTAAGTAGAAATAAATCGAAAAAATGGTCAGCAGTGTGAATCGTTTCTCCGCATAAATCCAGCTTATTTGTCAACAAAAAAGTGTTGTATCTCAATGCTTGTAAAAATTCTGATTGTGGCAAATGAGATAACAAACTTTGGTGAAGTTGGCCAATACTAGTGGTTGGAACATCGAAATTTTGCAGTATAGCCAAATTGGCGGGAATATCAATTTGGGCAAAAGAGTCATTATTGCAAGGTAGCCCTAAAACGATTAAGGGGACATTGGTTTCAGGATGGGTGGAGCCCCCGTGCCCCCCACTGTCTCTCATCCCGTGGTCACCTGTTACCATTAAAATCGCGTTAGTCCTGTAGATTTCCCTCAATATAGAATCCATTTCTTTGAGTTTGGTTAAAATGAGCGGAGATTTGGGGCCGTAAACGTGACCTATGTGGTCCAAACCTTCAAAAATGGCTTAAAAACACATTCTTTGGAAAAAGTAAAATTCTACCTAAATAGTGCAAAATCATAATATCCCAATCGTTCCTCTCGACTTCCCATCTAATATTTCGTGTGACATTATCGTCCACCTCCGTGAAATCATTAACAAAAAATGACGAAGTCCCTTCACTCCTGACAAACTCATCGGGAAAAAGCTTAACCCAAATATCATCACCATAAAAGACAATCTTCTTGCCTGCAGCGTGAGCCCGATGAATGAAACTATCTTCAACCTTTGTCGGATTGGCCAAATTCAGTATAATATCGACAAATTGGGGTACATTTCCTGTCGTCAAGGCTTTAATTCGTGGTAATGTAACGGTTGGAGTTTCAACTTTGAGATGAATGAAACAACCATTATTTTTAAACGATTTTGATAAGAATGGTGTTTTTGTGTCGGAAATAAAGTCGACACGTAGGGCATCGATTACTACGAAGACCAGTTTCCTGGAATTTGGAGATTGAGTTCGGTTGCTGGGGGGAGATTTTTCAATGGGTCGAGCCGGTATTGGGAAAAATCCATGCAAATAGAGACAGATAGAAAGGGTGGCAATCACGTAATTGAGGAACATCACGATTCATCAATCTAAAAGTTAAAAATGAGGTTAGGATAAACAATTGAGAATTTATAGTTACTTCTATATTTTGTACATATTATACTCCTCCGACATTTTAGAAGGTATAGTGGTGATTCCCAGTATCACTTTGATAAAAGAAAGTAATTTTTATTGATAAATTTAAATTTGGAAACATTCGTATTATAGATTTTAATCTTTTAAATATTCCATAAACTGCAAATTCCCTACTTGTTGGGACTAGTGTTTTACTGGTTGCATACTTTTATTATAATCATTTACGTAATAAATTGAAAATTTTAATGTTATAAGTTATAACTTTATTGTCAAAATAAATTGTAATTGTTACTGTAATCAATAAACGATCAATAAATAATAAACCAAGTGTTCAAAACTCAGTCGCTTTTAATTCATGAAATGTGTTCTCTTGTAACAACTCCCATTTATTTGAAATGGATCTATATTTTGTTGGGTATTGACCAAATTTCAAATTCTGGATGCTTAAACCTTGCATATTTACCTTACTACTTTTTTTTCATCTATCTTTTTATAAACTACAACATCATTACCAAATTCTCTAAAAATAGTGTTTTACTATATGTTGCATTAATCACAAACTACGGAAATGTTCTTTATGTACTAATTTTTTTCTTTTCATTTTGGAAAAGAAAGGACAAACTTAAATTCCAATTACATCTAATTAACACTATGAATTTATATTCAGTTTTTTACACACAAGAAAATTGGATTCGATTTACTCTTATCGGACTCCTCTTATCAAACCTTACTTTTATACCATTTTTAGTTAGCCCACCACAAGTTGCTTTTTATATTTATTACTATGCCCTAATTATCCAGATTTTTGATTGTCTTTTTTTAAACGACGTTCTAAACCCAATTTTGGATAAATTCAAAACAATCAATTCCCAGTTACGTCGTGAGGTCAAATCTATCGATTCAACACTTACTTCAATTCGAAATAAATCAAAACGAATAAAATTTTTAGAAGACAACGATATTTCAGTCATCAATATTGTACACCAACTTTCCTCACATCATTACGAATTGGTTCAACTTTCTCAAGATATCGCCAAAAATTTTGAACTTACAACTTTAGTTGGCGCTTTAATGTGGTTTAAAAATATGATAGAAACCGTTTATTACCTCCTTTTTGTGACAGTGAATGGGACAGACCGGCCCATTGTCCATTATGGGATCAACATCATGTTTTTGATTTTAAATTTGTACTGGCTGTTCGTCGTGATAAGGATTTACGTCCGAATCAAAAATGCAGCGAATAAAAGTGCGAGTTATATTCATGAAATTTGGAATAAATATGCACTCAAAAGAGCTATTGATACAAAAATACGATATTTACAATTAACAGCAGTGCAGTTTTATGCCACAAAATTAAATTTTACAGCTTGTGATGTGGTTTCTCTGGATTGGAGTTTTTGTCAAATGGTAAGAGATAAGTTTTCGAAGGAGATAAATTATTTCAGAGTTTCAGATGATTGCATCTATTACAACATACGTTGTTATTTTAATTCAATTTCAAATATAATTTTTAAATGACAATTATAACTGGAAAAATCGATCTGGTTATTAAATGAGTTATTGGAAAACATTCCATAAATATTGTTTTCAATTCACTTAATGCTAAGTCAATTAATTGTCTTTAATGGATTAAATACAACTAATTGTTAAGTAAAATGTGTTTGCTCCCCAACACTCCAACACACTTGAAATTCATTTACAAAATTATTGGATTGGTTCAATTTTCAGACAAAACACAAGAAACGTTATTTTCAAAAATTTGTAACCATTTTTGGTGTGTCCCTTTTTGCAGTTATTTTATTTATTTGTGTGTGTGTTGCGAGCCTTATGATCATAGTGATTTGAGCTTATTTGTATATTTATCTAGTGTTTCTTATTTAGCCAATATTTTCTGCATTTCGATTTTAATCACAACTTTTGGTTTTAAAGCAAATGAATTAAAATGTCTTTTATTAGAAATCAATGCAATTGATTTTAGGGAAAAATCGATAAAAAAGTTTGATTGGCATCAATTGTTACTTACTGGACTTTATTTAGCACATTTTGCATTTATTCCGTATTTAAAAGAATCGGTTCCGATTGTAGTTTTTTTCTACATTCTTCCTATCACAATTAATTGTTTTGACAATTTGTTTAAAAGAGATGTATTAAACCTGCTTGTGGATAAATTTAAATTTCTGAATAAGGAATTTGAACGGCAATCCGATTTAGCTGATTTACAAAAATCGTTTCCCTTGACTAAAACCAAAAAAATTAAGTTTTTGGAAAATGAAGAAATTGATTGGAATCTCAGATACATTGAAGAACTCTCTCAATATCATTACCAATTGGTCCACTTGTCACTCGACATATGTAAAAATTTCGAAATTGGACTTGTGATTACTTTAACGTTGTGGTTTGAAAAAATTATAGAAAGCACATATTTTTCTATATTTACTGTAGTAAACGACGATTCTAGTCATCATTTGCTTACTCATGTTCTTGATGCTATTCATGCAATTTTTGAATTCTATTGGCTTTTTACATCAATCGAGAATTTTACTCGAGTACAAACTGAAGCCAACAAAACACCGATTTTTGTACACGACGTTTGGAACAAATATGTTAAGAGGAACTTTGTCGAAAAAGTGCGACATCTACAATTAATTTCCGTTCGATTTCTTAACACAAAATTGCAATTTACGGCAAGTGGATTGTTCAATATAGACCGGAGCTTCTGCCATACGGTAAAAAAAACATTTCCTTTATAAAATAATACTTAGTTTGTTTTAGGTAATTTCAGCAGTAACCGTCTACGTAGTGATTTTAATCCAGTTTTATATTTAAACAATAATAAAATGTGAAAATAAATAACTGATAGAATTTTTATTATTATTTTTATTTATTAAGTCTTAAAATTAAACTGTTCGAGAATAACAACATAAAATGCAACGGCAGAAAGCACCTGAAATCATCAAAAATTATGTGTCTACATTTTCCAATTTCTCAAAAATACCAAATGGAAGAAATTCTAATCTAAATTAAAATAACTTCAAAAAGAAAATTTGGTTATAATAGGAATTTAAAAAAAAAAAACAATTTTTTTGTCGTTGTATCAGTTTGTTTGTTGTGCAAAATCATTGAATTTTTTATTTCTACAATAGAAATCAAGTTGCAGAGATCGAGTTTAGATGATTATTAATCGTTCAAAATTTTACTCAAATTTCTGCAATCACATCGCATTAAAATATGTACAGGTGTCTCAATGAAAACGAACCACCCTGAATATCTCAGAAAATGAAAATATTTTGCATAAACGCTGAAACAGGTCAATTTTGTTTTCGAAGGGGACATTTTTTGATGTAATTTTTAAAGCACCCCCAGTGATCCTCTAACCCCCACGCACCCCAACTTTAAAAATTTAAATAGCATTACCCCACTTGTAGCACATCAAATGAAAGCTATTTAAACAAACTTTTCAAGACTCTCTACCAAAGTTGAATCAAACTATCTGTTTATAAGATACAGGTGTTCAAATAAAAACAAACTACCTTAGAAGGAATTTGCACAAAACCCTTATTTTTAAAAAGAACATTTTTTGACTCAATTTTAAAAGCACCCCCACTAACTCTTTAACCTCTATGCCACTTAACTCTAAAATGTCAAATAGCACCAACACACTCGTGACACATAAAACGAAAACACTTTTAAAATACTTTTTAAAAGCTTTTTTTTCAAAATGAAATGATTTCTATGCATTCATAAAATATCGGCAAAAAAAATCTTTCAGCAGTCAATATGTACAAAGGAACTTAAGAACTATTACTGTTTTTTAGATACATCCCTTTTCTATTATCACCCAATAAAGAAACAAAAATAAGTTTGTCACAGCTTCAATAATAATTATTTATAACAATATTAGTAAGTTTTTTGTAATTTATTTTAATAGTTTTTCTTAAAAGTAATTACTAATTATTATAAATATCACTTTTTGCGAATATCTTATGAATAGATAATCTCATTTAACTTTAGAAAAGAGATTTAAAGAATAACATTTTAATTGAATCGCTGTCATTTGAGATTTCGGAACTGAGGTAGGGGAAGTTAAAGGGTTAGTGGGGATGCTTTTAAAATTGAATCAAAAAATGTTCTTTTTAAAAACGAAATTGATCTGTTTTGGTTTTTTTTGCAATTTTCTCTAAGGTGGTTTGTTTCTTAGAACACCCAGTATCTCATGAATGGAAGGTCTGATTCAATTTTGTTAAAAAAAGTCTTAAAAAGCTCGTCAAAATAGCTTTCATGTGTCACAAGTGGGGTAGTGTCATTAAATTTTTAAAGTTGGGGTGCATGTATGTTAGGGGGTTACTGGAAGTACATTAAAAATTACGTCAAAAAATGTCCTCCTCGGAAACAAAATTGACCTATTTTGGCGTTTTTGCCAAGTCTTTTTATTTTCTGAGATATTCGGAGTGGCTCCTTTTCATTGGGACATCCTGTATAATTGCATGGAGCAAAAAATAGAGGAAGAAACAGTTCTATTATAGGTACACTCTGCAGACACAGTTTTTACTTAAGATAATAATAAAATACAAAAAAATGCTAAAACTGTGTTAATTAAACGAATGAAATTATTGCCAAATGTGTCAGATTTTAGGCAAATCTGCTTTAGTTTGATGAATATTTTTTTAAACTTATTATTTGTTGGAACATCAGAGCAAATCAAAGTAGAAAAAATCGCTGTAAGTTGAAATTTCGTACAAAAATGACAAAATTGTATAATTTCAAGCACTTTGTAGATACAGATTAATGTACTCGTAATTAACATAATGCCTTATATTTGTTGTTCTATTTAGTTAATGGAAAGATATGAGGATCGATTATGATAATTTAGTCGTTACCATGACTTTGCTTCCCAACACACCACATTTCTTGAAATTTTTTTATAAATTAACAGGATTTGTTCAATTTTCTTACAACGAGTCATCAAATTCGCGTCTGTCACGTTTGTGGTGTTTGCCCTTTTACCTGTATTTTTTTTACCTCTGTTTTGATTTTAATACCTCTGATGCTTTTTCTGCATCTGGAATTTTCTTCTACATCAGTATTTTTTCCAACGGTGTTAATGTGTTTTCAATTTTCACATGTTTTTGGATTTGTTGCACTAAAAGTACAAATTTGAGACAAATTTTGTTTGAAATAAATAAAATTCCAACTGATGTAAAGCTGACTTCTAAAAGTACTTGGCACACATATTGCCTGGTCGGTTTATTACTGACAAATATTGCCACAGTTTTTGTGATAGAGACACCGAAAAATCCCATAATTTATCTTTACATGCTACCACTTGTAATAAATTTTTCAGTTAATTTTCTTGTAAGGGATGTATTAAATGCGGTTTTTGCTAAGTTTGAATCAGTCAATTACCAACTGGAAAAACAAGTGACTGCAATAGATTTGAAACAGATTTTTCCTTCGACCAAAAGAAACCGAATTGAGGTTCTTCAAGACATAGAAATTGATAATGATATGAACCTTATTGAAAACTTCTCACACATTCATTATGATTTAGTGAAAGTCTCCTACAAGATTTGTAAACATTTTGAAGTGATAATAGTAGCAAATTTAATTTTATGGTTCGAAAAAATTATAGAAACGGTTTATTACGTGGTTTACATTAGTATCAACGGCACATTCAATGAGTTATTTATTGATTATTTGATCGATTTTGTGTTTGTGATATATGCGTTTTATTGGCTTTTTACAATGATTGAACCCTTTTGTCGTGTGGAACGTGAAGCTAATCAAACTGCAACACTTGTGCACGATATTTGGAATAAATTTGCCGTCGATGGGAAATTTGATAAGAGAATAAGACATTTGCAGTTAGTTTCTGTTAAATTACTTAATACGAAACTGAAATTTACTGCAAGAAATTTCTTTACATTGGACTGGACTTGTTGTCATATGGTAGGTAACAATTATTTAATTTTTTTTTGCAGAAAGTTGTATTTTAGGTCATTGCTGCGATTACAACTTATGTTATCATTCTTATACAATTCTGTAGTCATGGCTGAACAAATTTTATGTAGGAAATTGTATCAAAATCACTAAATATGTGGTAACACCTGCAATTATCTAAAAATTGAATTATAGGATTGTTTTATTGAAAACTCATTTAAACCATTTGAAGTAGCGTCCAGTCTAGATTAAAACACCCCCTTGCTGTAAAATTGACCTTAGTGTTCAATAGTCGAAGAGAAATTAATTCCAAATGAAGCAGTTTTTTTCCAACATTTCTCATCACACTGTAGTTATTCCAGATGCAATGGACGTAACTTCCAGCTTTATTTGCTTCTTCTTGAGTTTCACTAAATTTTTTAATTAAGATGTGCAACCAACAGATAGCATAAATAGTGAAAAATAGGTTACATCCAAACTGAAACGTCAAAACTTGTTTGTTGAAGATTAAAAAAGTAAACGTGTAAGCACTGTCCACCATTACAATAAATAACTGTGTTATTTCAACTATCAAAGTGATTTCAAATTGTTTTATTATTTCGAGTACTAGAGAAACTAAATTATAGTGATAGTGAGATAATTGCTGTATTATTTCTATGTTGAAAATTAATTGAGTTGTGCCAAGTTTTTTGATAACATTTTTAAATTTCCGATTGATAGCTTTAAATTTATTGCAGAAAATGTTTAAAACATCATTTATAAAAAGATTATCAAAAGTGTTAAGAGTGCAAGGGTACATAAAATAAATGGTGTAAGTCAACGGAACATCTCTCAAGAGGAACGTAATTAACAAACAAACAAGTGTAACGATTAGAATAATCCTGACGTAGTTTTCATTCGTTCCTGAGTTATATGCATTAAGTTGTATTTTATTCGTTTCATTTAACAAAGATCTAACTTTAATGCTTCTTTTATAGAATATTACAACAAAAACAATCATGTATAAAGCGTTCCAATGGTAGACTAAAAAGTTGATGTAGCTAAAAATTTTATTGCTATTGTTGACTGTAGTGAAAAAAAGGCAAATACTGATGAAATATAAGCAAAAAAAGACGGGCCAAATATGAGACACGATTTTTGATAGTTTGGTTGATTTTAATGTTGGGAAAGAAAATGGTGCAACTCCGGTTAGTGTGTAGAAGTATTTTAAAAATGTTGGTGTTGAAACCAGCACAACAGTCATTTTGACCAAGACTGACAATTCTTTAGTGCATTACTTTTAATTTGATAAGTAATTACTTTATTATGTTTGAGTGTATTAAATTGATAAACAAGTCATTACAAGTCACAAATAAATAAACAAATAATACTGAACTGAAAGTTAAAAACTTCAATTATACTGATTATACAACCAAATATACAAGTTTTTCAGACGGCCGCCATCTTTGATAAAAAGCAGCTTTAGTTTATGGCATTTGCACTTGTTGTAATTGGAATTAGGGGGTTCCCTGATTAGCTTAGCTTAATTGGTATGTATTTTAAATTGAATATGATTGGATATGTCCACTCTACCAGACTAAATTTCGTAACACTGATTGATTATATTTTGTCCCCTCAAAGTGGTTGTTTAAAAAGTGAGGTTATTAAAAACTCTCACACTTCGCCGTGCATTCAAACTGAATCCGTTTTATTCTTAAATACCTTATTTTTTTTTAATTGCCTGCGTTTTTCTCATTTTAGGATGATTTATTGATTTTTGAATTTGATACAACTACGGACACGGAAGTTTGGACATCAAATTTATGTCAACTAAAAAAAAATGTCATTGTAAGCCACTCTAAATTATTGTTATGATTGACATTTAAAAGTAAACATTTTAGTTGAAATTAATTTCTGGCATCTATTTTCCTTTACAATTACAGTTTATTTAGATTCTTCAGTTTTTTTTGTTTCTTCTTTTTTTATATTTCACGTTTTTTTTAGTTCAATAAATTATTTTAATTTATTCATTTTTTTCTCTAGCGGGATAAAAATTACAAAAATCGAAAGTGAGGTTCGTTGCACATAAAGCCAGCTTTACATTTTTATGTCAATCAAATGACAAATCGTCCAAAATTCCGTGTTCGTAACTGTACATTTTGGTTCCTAAGGGCAAAAATTTCCTGTTTGGAACTTTAAAAAACGAAATTCGAAAAGGTTTTAAATAATAAATTCGTGATAAAATTTTTAAAAAGAAGTCTATAGACTTCTTGTTTTTTTTTGGAATTTCGTGACATTTAGTAAGAGGTTGACTTTTTATTAAAAATTCTTTAAGATATAATTTACTGTGATGCTGATTTTTTTGAAAAATTGTGAAACACCCTGTATATTATTTTTTAATTAGCTGACAAAATATTTTGTTTGCTTATTAATTAATAAAAGATAATATTTGTGGATTACTAACTTGAAATTATGATTATTTTGGAGATATCTGTAAGAATAAAATTTAGATTTTAAGGTAATTACATAAAAATAAATGTCACAATCAAATTTTAAAGAGGAAGTCAGTAGATACAGTTGTTTTTTGTTTTATGTTTCGAGAAATCGACTTATTATTTAAAATTGTACAAGATACAGTGTACTAATTGTAATGCTGTTTAAGTTATGTAGAGGTTTATTATGTTCAAGTTTACTGTCAGAATATGTTTATTTTTGTGTTACCAAGAATATTCATGGCATACTATCAAACTATCTCAAAGCTATTAGTGTTTTAGAGATAGCAGACTTTATGTTGTTTGTTTAGTTCCTAGTGAGTTTCAACGCAACGTTAACTGGGTGTAATTGTTAAATTTCGTCAACAGTAATAGTTCAAACTTACTTTTTAAAGTGAAACTTTTGTTCCATTGCCTCAAAATTTTTCGTTCATCTATCGCATGTCGCATTACAGCTGGCCGCAGAGTCGGGGTAAAGTGAAAGGCGATCGGCAGAGGAGCCAAGGCCAATATGGCGGCGCCCATGGCTCGCATCAGCTGACCGTGTAGCATTTATATCCTTACTTATTCGTGTAAGTGCTCCGCGGTATTTGTGTGTTTTGATCAGTGTATTGATGTATTTTATGATCCGAAAAAAGTTTCACTTGCATTGTGGTTTCTTTAAATCATAACAGTTGTGATTTTTAAGGTTATGAGTATTACTAATAATATTACACTACTCCAAAAAATTAAAGGAACAAAAAATTTTCTTTTATTTTTTGGTGATTTTTGAAAGGCTGTAACTCATCGAAAAATGATCGTATCTAGATTTTTAAAAAACCATTTTGAAGCTTTAGGCTTCTAGTTTTGAGATCTTTTAGCAAATATTTTTTCTGTGCTACGGTTACCACGCAATTCTAAGTGATGGCACGAGAAAAAAATTCTAAATTTTTAAGCATGTTTGTTTACCTTTAATATGCTTTCTTCTTATTTTCATTACGTCAATTTGTCGCTGAGATATCTGACTTTAAATGAAAAAGGATCCTCTTGTCTTTGATCATCAATGTCTCATCAACCAATGACCACACAAGGAATATAAGGGTAGTGTTAAAAACTGGAATAAATCTCTTATAAGATTCTCTTATGATTTTTTGGAAAATATATTTTTTTCACTTTTAACATTGATTTAAAGGAAAGAGAAAAAAACAAGTTTTTGCGTTGTTTTAGTAAATCTACCGCGTATTCACTAATATTGATGGGGCGACTAATGTTTTTATGTGTTTTTACAGCTTAAAGTATCATCCACAGCCCTGCTAAATTTTAAATCGATCCATCAAATTGTTTTCTCAGACCGATTGTTCAAAGTTTTTCAAACACATTTTTTTGAATTTCTTTTTCAAAAATTAAGCAGTATTGTTTCTTAAATGTTTTTACAAATTTTCAAAAAAAAAAAAATCAAAAAACAATTTTTGTTTATTTTTTTTGTTTTTAGCAAATAACTAATGCAAAATTGGAAAAAAAAGTCGAAAAAAAAGTTTTTTTCATCTTGATGAAGATTAGTCAATGTTCATAAACAATATGTGCAATTATTCCTTTAATTCTTTTGCAAAACTTTGATCAATCGGTCAGAAAACGGTTTGATAGATCGATTTAAAAATTAGCAGGACTGTGGAGGATACTTTGAGCTGTAAAAACACCTAAAAACATTAGTTGCCCCATCAATATTAGTAAATACGCGGTAGATTTACTATAACAACGCAAACATTTACTTTTTTCTCTTTTTTTCAATCAATGTTAAAGGTAAAAAGAAATATTTTTCATTAGTCATAAGAGGATCTTATAAGACATTTATTCCAGTTTTTGACACTACTTTTATATTCTCTGTGTGGCCATTGGTTGTTGAGATATCGATGATCATAGACAAGAGGATCCTTTTTCATTTAAAGTCAGATATCTCAGCGACAAACTAATGTGAAGAGACTATGAAAAAAGCGTATTAAAGGTAAACAAACATGCTATCGGGCCTTGACTTAACTAAAAACAAATCCCCACGTCCGTGATTACCGTAGCACAGAAAAAATATTTGCCAAAAAAATCTCAAAACTAGAAACTTAAAGCTTCAAAATAGTTTTTTTTAATCCAGATACGACCATTTTTCGATGAGTTACAGCATTTCAAAAATCACCAAAAAATTTAGGATTTTTTTTTATTCCTTTAATTTTTTGAAGTAGTACTTGTATATTGGTGCAAAAATTTTCAACATTACTTTATAGTAGTGCGTCAATAATTTTGAAGGGTACAGTGCTTTTATAAAATTTAATTACTTTCTATAACCTAATTAAAAAAAAAGTAGTTGTAACGTTAATTAGAAAAGTTATTATTATTATCATCATTTAATATTGAACGGAAACCTTTATAGGCTTTTTTATAGCTCCATTACATTTGGTGTACTCGTACATCAAAAAGTTGTTGTTACTAATTTCCTATAAGCGAGTTTTTGTAATTATGTAAACCAGTCTGTTTTGGAATTATTATTAATTGTTATTAACTATTAATAGTTTTTGGAAGCTAGCACACTCGAAGTTGTTATATCTTCTTCAGTAAAATCGTTCCAATCACGACACACTCTGCTCGGAAGAAAAAAATTTCCAACTTTTGTAAGAAACTTGTTTCTTTCTAATGTAAAAGACTATGACCTCGTAAACTTGGATTGTTTCGAAACGTAAAAAGTGCTTTTAATAGCGAAACGGATTTTATGACTTTATGTATTAATTAAGTCACCTCTTTTACGTCTTGATTGCATCGGAATTAGTTTTATATATCTAAGTCTCGTGTAGTAGTTTGGTTGCTGATTATGGCAAAAAAAGAGTCTCCTAAAGTTTCTTTGAATTTTTTCGATCGCATCTGTTCGCGACTTTAATATTCAAGACAAGCAGTTATTGAGACTTTTAAGTTTGTTTTATGAAGTGGACAGATAACTTTGAAATCATCAGCTGTAAATAATGTTAATACAAAATCGACTTTTTTCAGATGATGGATATTGATTTAGATTTCGATTATTCGGATCGAATCAGTGAATTCCTTCATTTAAAGTTGGACGAAATTAAATCGGTGACTGCTCACTTAAAGACATCTTTACAACACCGTGAAGAAATTGCATCAAATTTGCGCGAAGAAATCACGAAAACGTATTCCAACAACTATGTAAAATTTGTGAATATTTGGAAGAAAACAATAAACGGGAAATACGTATTAGGGGTGGAAGTGAGGAATGAAAGCGAATCGTAAGTACCAAAATAAAGCAAATCTATATTTAAGGTGTAGTAACATCCTACCTATCACAATATAACAGTGCTAATGCCAAGAATTGGTAACAAGTTAAAAACGCAAACCTATGTCTAGGTATCACAATCTCACTGTATTGCAAATGCTCAATAGAGTCGCGGCTTGTCTTTACTCTGAGGGAAATCTTTGAGTGTGATGGCCGCGAGTAGAGTAGACGGATCGTCGTCAGGTTGTCCTAACTCTAAGTAGCCATTCAACGAGTAATTGAACAATTCAAAGTCGTATCTAAAACAGACGACAGTTTATTTATGCAAATTTCAATACATTTCCTACCTGTATATGTGATACAATTGTAAAATTTGCGACCGCGATAATTGCGAGTAGTACTTTCGTATTTGCCGAGCAGTAGTCCCGTGGCCTGCATTTCTCCACTGGGGTTCCACCAACCCTTCAAGACGCGCCTTCTTGATAATGTACTGTTGGTCTTCTTGAAGCGTTTCAGTATGCGCGATTATGTCGAAATTGAACATACAGGGTGTACAAAATTCAGTTATGGGAGTCCAGTGCATGTCCAGAGTCTGGCCTTGCTTGACACAGTCGAGGAGGTAAAGCACGAATTCAGGAAATGTGGGCCACTTTTCGGCTTTGAACCCTTTCTGGTGCTAAAATGGTACACTTTCTTTGAATATGAAAATAATACAAAGTTAAAACTATAAATTTTAATATTTATTGATCAATTGTGATATAGGCTGTCCCAGCTAGTTGAAAAAGTCCATTATAAATAGTAAAATTAAAAAAAAATTATATAGGACATTGATAAATACTAATCTAGTCCATTGCCTAAAATTATTTTCAACTATACAACGTGTCTCAAAAATAAGTTACAATACAAACTTGTGTTTTTCTAAATGGAACACCATACGTTTCTTAGCGTTTATGGATGTAGATTTTTATGACAATGTGTTTAAGCTAAACTTTTATTGATCAATATTGCTTAGTTTTAAAAATAAGACGTTTTTTTGACGAAAAAATGCACTTTTTAACAATTTATTACACAAAAACTAAGCCATCTAGAAATATTTTTTTATTGTCGCAAAGAAGAAGGTACAAGCTATAAGGTTGTAACATTTTTTAGTGTGTTGCATTTGCAAAGATAAAAAATGAAGACGTTTATTAAAGTTCAATAACTTAAAAAATTTAAATGGAACACCCTATTTATTGTTTTTGCATTTAAAAGATTATTAAATTTTCTTTCTAAAATTATTCTCTTTTAGGTGTTTATAATCAATAACTAAAAAGCTATTTAACGTTAAACAAAAAAAAAATTATTACTGTTTCAGTAGATAAAAAGTGCACAATTGCACAAGAGATAGAATAAATATCACTTAATCACATTTGTATTAAACTGAATCCATTATTCTTTATTTTTACAATAAAATAATTCGATTTTCAGTATTTATAATAACGACTTTTACAATCTCTGGATAAATCAACGGATAAGTGATCCGTGGTGGAATTACTATGGTTACCATAGTATCAACAATGCTCATATATTGATAGGCATTGTTGCTACAATTAATATTGAATGCTAAATGTACTCGTTTTCAAATTAATGTGCATCGAACTAGTCGCTGAAAGGGATCATTTTAAGGTGGCAACCATGCAAAAATTCAAACAATCCTAACTACAATAAACCCCAGGTAGCAAAAAATTATTAAAATTAACAACACAATTAACATAGGGTAGCAAACATAACAATTTGTGTCATTATTGATGTGATTAAATGATTTTTTAATATAAATTTTTGCAAAAATTGCAAATTTAGAGTTTTAGAAGTGATTAACACTGAGTAAATTGAACCCCCGAAGTAAAATAAAAAAAGTCTTATATATATTTCCTTATGTGTCCCCGGATTGGGGTTATAAGAGGAAAATTTTTTTAGCTTTGATTTTACGCCAAAACTGCAAAGGGAAAACATTTTTTGCTTCACCTGAAACGAGCAAATCTGTAATTAAAACTTCATTATTCTGATTTAGTAAAAAGAAAAGTTAATTTTTTTCTTGATTTTGGACTTCGAATAATTTTTTTCTATTTCGGTGTTAGAATAGTCTATTTTCTATTTCGGTGTTAGAATAAGTCTATGAATGACGTCATTTGAGTGCTGGAATAAGTCGTTGGCGTTAATTTAATTTTAGTGACGGACTTTCTTCACAATTCATTTTCAAATGTGAAAATAAGAATTATTTTAATTTTTTCTGCCGCCTATTCGTAAAATTATTCCACATAAGTGTCGCCAACTATCCCAAAATTTTCTAGAAAAAATTAAAATTTTCGTTTTTTAATTTATAAAATGATATAAAGCGGAAAAATAGAAAAAATAGTATAAAGCACTTGTTGCAGAGAGTTCTTCAAGAACTGATTTGTTCCTCAACTCGCTGCTTCGCGGCTCGTTTCTGAATTTCAAATTTGTGCTTGAATAGATACCTTCTGCAACTTGTACTTTAATATACTATTCTCTGCTTTTTAAGTCCTTTCATATTGGCGGTTTTATTTATTTGACAACTATATGTCAAATTGGAATAATGATAGTTCTTGTTAAAAATTATTGTTTTTTTGTCGTCTGCGTTGATTGACAGTAATAAAGTCTATGCTCTCCTTGATTAGTTTTTCTCTTATAATAATCAAGGAGGCCGTGGTCTATGCAATAGCAACTTGCAAAATGGTAAATTCCGTTAGGTGACGCGCGCGTCACGCTCCAAAGGAAACTGTAATTAGTGAAAATTGAAAATTTGCAGGAAATTAAGTGTGACAATATTGACATATTTAATCAAATATTGATCAATCTATTTTTTCAGCTTAAGAAGCGCAGTATCAATAGTATCATTGTTTCAGACATTACATTATAATTCTTAAAATGCCAAGTATTCAAACTTGCCGTGTTTCAAAGTGTGGACAAGGAGAAAAAGAGGATGTTACTTTACATTGATTTCCAAAAAGTCGAAATCAAAAGAACAAATGGATTAAGAGCATATTTGGTACCATCGGCAATATTCCACCAAATTAGGTGATTTGTGGAAAACTCTTTGAAGTAACGAGCTATTATAAAAACAAAAAATTGTTACCAAATTTTGTTCTATTTTTGCTGTTGAATTATAAAAGAATTACTAGTTTTCAGATAATCTTTACCACTTCCATTAATTCAGAACGTAAGCCGTTAGAAACGCCTGCACCGTGTCTCCTATCTCTAGACTTATTTGACAAAAATTATTTAATTTCAAGTCCATTTCGATTTGATTTTTGCGATTTAAAAGTAGGTGATACTTATGATTTTAATTTAAAATTATTCGGAAGAAAAATTTGTCTTACTAGATAAAATTCAAAATTGATAAAATTCAAAATTTAGAAAAAAGCAGGAAGCAAGTACAAGATTTCAAAAGTTGAATAAGCTGTACGAAAATGAACTTGAAAAAAAATGCAGGAAAAAATTGACAATTATAGTGTAGTGTAGTGAAAATTGAGCCAGATGCAAAGGACTTAGAACCAAGGGCTGTGTTTTTACTTGAGCAAATTTATAATTATTCTCTACAAAACCCAAGATGGTCTGAAGTTACAGTACGTTATTGTATTGCCTGGAGGTACACTTCTCCAAAAGATTATGAATTTGCAAGAAGAAGTCAATTTTTAAAAGCTCGATCCAAAACCACTTTAAACAGATATGTGGGAAATTCTCAAGGGGTTTTCTCAAAGCAAAAAAATAATAGAGAACTAATTCATAGAGAATAAAATTAATCCTTGTGTTTTTTAGTCGAAGTATTGAAGAAATAATAAAGAGTTATTGTAATTTTCTTGTAAATTGTAAAGATTAAAAATAACTTTCTAATTCAAATGTAA
>NW_025401063.1:18144102-18147375 GCF_015345945.1 Tribolium madens | reverse complement strand
CAACAATACTATTATTATATAAAGAGGTTATAAATGATTTTCATCTAGCCAGCTGTGAATTTTCCATGTAAAATAAAAAAAAAATTGTTTCAAACTTTAATAAAAATAACAGAACTGTCAATTTTCTTATTATACAGAGTGGTTATAAACGATTTTCATCTAGCCTGCTGAGAATTTTCCATGTAAAATAAAAAATGCCGCTTTACGAAAATAGGGGTACCTACTTGTTCTAACTCAAAATAAAAAAATCGCCTTTTACTAAGCGTCCACTTCGAAAATAGACTACAACTATACACTTGTTTTCTTCCAAAGTATACATTATTATCAATTATTATTGGAAATTGCTTGAAACAATAAAAGTTTAATTAACAATAATTTATTATTAATTAATAAGTGACACTAATGACAGAACTAGAGCTTTCAAAAAAGTAGAGCGGCACAAATAAAGTTACATGCAAAAAATTTCCAAAGCTGGCTAGATGAAAATCATTTATAACCACTCTGTATTATTTCAGAAGTAATTTTGAATGTCTAGGATTAGTTACCCCTGCTGTCAACTATCAATTAAATTCTCCATTCAAGCTGACAGGTGACTTAACCTAAATTTTGACATGAGTTACGATATCTTTTGTTTGTCACCAGAAACCAACCTAACCAAATTTATGACAACCTATTCACGAATATCCCTAAATCCTAGGGAGTAATTTCTTGTTGATACGACAATAGATTCCATTGGAGCGCGGACTTGTCGCTCCCCCAACGGCCATTTTTTTGACATGGCGTAGACTTTTTATTACTGTCAATCTACGCAGACGACGGTTTTTTTAATTTTAAAGCTGTTTTTTGAGTTGATATTTATCAAAATTATGTTTTTCACAAACATTTTTGTTATTTAACTTGCGAAAACTCATTTGTCAAAGTGACATCATTGTCAAAGAAATAAAACCGCCAATGTGGTGAGATTTAAAAAGCAGAGAAAAATCCAAAATTAAGAGAAAAATGAACTTTTCTTTGTGCTGAGTTAGAATAATCAAGTTTTAATTACAGATTTGCTCGTTTCAGTTAAAGCAAAATGTTTTTCCTTAGCAGTTTTGGTGTAAAATCAAAGATAATTTTTTTTCTCTTGTAAACTCAATCCGGGGACATACTGTATATTTCTTATTGGAGACATCTTAATTTCACAGTTGAAAAAAATGATTTTTACCGCCACTTACCTTAACTTTCCCTCGGTACTTAACGATGATCTCGTTTCCCAATTTTCTGTGGTGCGTGTGAGGCAAAGCGAACATTAGCTTGTCTCTGTACGCTGAAAGGAGTCTCTCCAGTGGATGTCGTGTTATTAAAAATGAAACCGAATTATTGAAGGCTTTTTTTAAAAACGGGAGAGACGGACGAGGATATTTCTGTCGGGCCAAGCTAAGGGGCACCACTTTGCTCTTTTTGAGAAAATTTGGAGAGTACCTGTGAGGAGCACGAGATGAGTTTAGATATTCTGGACTCAGGAAAGACGTACCCTGCAAGAATGTTGAAGTTGTACATCCACGAGGTGCTTGCAGCTTTGAAAACGTTGCACCACACGAGATGGTGTTTGGTGTCGACGAGGAATTCCCAAGGGTTGGGTTTATGAAGGGAATCGTTGCCGGGGACGTTTAAACCCAGTAATTTGCAAGCTTTTTGCAAGTGTAAACGGCGACGTTCGAGGCGTTTTTCGACGCCGGTTAGGTTGTGGAGGCTGGGCTCGAGGTGCTCCACGTTGTCAAACTGGAATTTTCACAAAAATTTGAAGAAATTGTTTTTATAAAATACATTAATTTCGAATTAATTCTGTATTAAAATCGAGAAAAATTGAAATAACTCAAACTGATTTATTTTAGAATAAATAGTACATTACAAGCGAGGTGGTAAATATGGCATTACCCCGAGTCGGATAAAGCACAAGGGGTAATGCCATTACCACCGAGGTTTGTACAGTTAAAAATTTGAGCAAAATAAAATTCTCACAAAGTTAAGGTCCAAACGTGGTAGGCCATCCAAATGATTTTTGACATTTCAGAAATGTCAAAGAAAATATTGAAATAATGTGTGAATCTGACTTAAAATCGTCGAAATGGGGCAGTGTATTCCCCCAGAAATAAGAGAAACTGCTACAAAAGCAATTGAATACTAATTTAGCAAAATATTATGCGTAACTTGACAATTTGAAAGAAAAAATTCCCGGTATTTTTGTAATTTTAAGGTTGGCTAACCTGCATATTACCGCTCAAGAGAAGTAATATTATTACTCCTCATGAGATTTAATGATGTGTTTCACAACCTTTTAAAGGTTAGTAATCGGCATATTACATTAGTGATTATGAATAAACTCTTACTCAAGCTAGTATTTTGTGACTAGCATTGAATTTAGATCATTTCCAGTAATGATAAATTAATTTGTTGCAAATGAAAGAAAATCAATATGGACCTATCCCATCCACTCAAGGTCAGTGAGAATCATTTTAGGACGTTTGTATTTATTATGGTCGACTTTAACATCGGGTATTTAAAGCTTCCTGTTGTATGGATAAATTATGTTTGCTTTCGTTAAATGGAAATTTATTTTTCTTTGATTAAAGGGCTTTCCTATAGCTAATTGTGTTTAATGGATGACAATTTAGTTTAGTGTGTCAAAAATTAAAAAAGAAATGACGGAAGTTTGTTAATCTCTTTTAGTAGGTTGCTAAAAATAAATCTTTAAATATTTGTCACCGATGTTGAAAACATTGTTATCACTTAGAAAATGTGTATTCAAGATAATTTGTTATTTTATACGATGCGTTTAATTAAAGTTCTGATCAAAGTGATGTCTTTTAGAGTTGAAATTAAGATGACATTAAAAATATGAGACTTATACTTCTCGTCACGATATTTGAACTGTCGTAAATCTTAAGTCGGGTACCCGAATTACTCTTAACAATAGAGACATTTGGGTTGTTGTAAATAATCCAACAGTAAACACCATCTGGGACACCATATCAGAATGGTCCGGACTTCAATAATTTTTCAATTTGCAATAGTTTTGAATGTTATGTTAAATAAAAGATTTTACAAAATTATAAAAAGAAACAATATGTTGTATTTTAAGAAAATGTACCTACAATAAGAACAATAAAGAATGATGCATAATTATGTTGTTGACTATATTGTTGTTTTTCAGAGTGGACTCCGATGATACATTTATTTGTTTGATTATACGATAATAATAAACCCTTATTTTGAACATAAACAAGGTTGGTA
>NW_025401063.1:18141250-18143382 GCF_015345945.1 Tribolium madens | reverse complement strand
AAATTTTATGTTGATGCTGTTTTTTATTTCTCTATTGCATATTATTATTATAATTTATTAAATAAATATCAATAAAATAATGAAATAAAACTTTTTAAATTACCTACATACTAACAAATTTTTTTAAGTCCGGACCATTCTGACGTGCTGCCGCATTCTATCCTCACTGATATTGTTATTTACAACCACCCTAATGTCTTATTGTTAAGAGTAATTCGGGTACCCGACTCAAGATTTACGACAGTTCAAATATCGTGACGAGAAGTATACTATTGTGTATTTTTGCAGCGTCCGTCTCTATGTCTTTCATTGTTGCCAACTTAACTTTAAAGTCGCAGGTACTTTGACATAAATTTAATTGAACACATGGTAGGTACTTATTTGATTCATGAGAAACAAGTATTTTCTATGTAAAATTAGAATAGTTTATTCTGTAACAAATTTAGAATATGCCATTTTAAACTAGTTTCAGATTATTGCAAGAACGTTTTGGTTGTACACCATAAAATTTTTCGGTAAATAATGGTGTAATTGATGATTAGCCTTCACAATAAGATGTCTTGACAAGGGTAGTTTGATAATATTTACAACATTCTTCTGTGCGTCAGAAATACCAGAGCCGCCTTTAGCCCAATTGGAAAAAACAATTCTTAAATTAGAAGGAGAAAACATTTATATTTAAAGACTGATTGTCGTTTAAAATTTAATCGCTGTTTACAGCAAATATTTAGAGTATTACAATTTGCCAATAGCTTTAAAATTAACTCTTTTCCAAAGTATACTTTTTCTACGACTAATAAAATCGCAAACCAGAATTTAGAAATCTTAACCACTGTCACGATGGCGCTACCTGTGATTTTTCTAACACTAGTTCTGGGCCACCCTAACTAAAGGGCTAAATGGGCTACAGATTATGCATTTAAGAGTCAGATACATAATTGAATTAAAGGGACTTTAAAGATAATGTTGGTTTAGAATAAGAAATTTTTGGCAAAAAGTCCGTAGTAATCAGCACATTTTAAACGAGATTTAATTTAAAGCTCTTTTAGGTTTGATTATAAAAATGGCCCTAAGAGATTTAAGCCATTTAAAAGTATGGTTTTAGATAGAAAATTTAACAATCAATTAGATCCAAAAACATAAAATAGGCTATTCCATTTAAATTAAGTATTTAAGTTTTAACAAAGTTCTACATTTATCATCTTTTCAAATGCAATAAAAACTACTCTAAAGTTTTTACTTTCTGCTTTGCAGTAATAAAAAATTTTCTTATTTGTTTTAGTTAAAAAAATTTGCTGTTCTAGTTGTGTAATAAATTTTTAAAAAGAATATACTTTTGTTTGAAAAAAAATACAATTTATTTCAAAAACTCAACAAAATCGATCAATAAAAAGTTAGCTTTTAAAGATTTTATTAAAAAAAAACATAAGTTTGTAATGTAACTTATTTTTGAGACACACATTTAAAGGCCAATAATGAACTTTACCAAATCGCTGGAGCAACGTGGATATTGACTCTTTAATTTTTGTAAAAGCTTACTTTCTCTCCGCTTTTGCTTTTTTTCCATGTATTTTCTTATGAGGGCCGCATTGTTTTTAATAGCTCAAGGGCGCAAAATATTTTAGGACGGCCCTGCATAAGTGTGAGAATATTCTCCCAATGTTACGAAATGTGAGCATTCTGTAATTAAAAAGTAACTAAGAAGATTGTTATTCTACAATAGTCGTAGAAAAAAAAAACATATTCAACATTTAATTATACTCGTAGGAACAATTCTTTCTTCTTGGTGTAAAATTCTTGGTGTATGTTTTTGATTTTTGGTATCTTTAGCTATTTTTCTTACATGCTGTGATTTCAAATTTAAGTTCGCAGCACTGAATAAAATAGAAACAGAAGGTGTGATGTGTTTTAGGTATATCTGCTATTTTAATATTGCCAACTAAATTTTAAAGCACAAATCACTTTGATCGAAAATTCATATTTATATAAATTTACATATTTTTTTATTTAAACGTTTATACTTTAAGCTACAGTGTGTTTTAACTATGACTTTTTCGATTAATAGCTTTAATATACTTAGGTAAAAATATTTCATTGGTAGTTCAAAAAGGATTAAAATTGAAATCCAACAA
>NW_025401063.1:18114658-18140965 GCF_015345945.1 Tribolium madens | reverse complement strand
TGTGTTTTTTTATTCTGTTTAGATTTTGTATTTTTTAATTGCAATATTTTCATTTACTGATATTAACTGAGGAAGTCTTAACTGAAATGAAAAATAAAAATCTTTATTTCTCTTAACTGATTTTCTAATATTTTAATTTTAAAATCTTGTTTTACTTAGTTGTTGTTTTAATTGTAATTATTTTTTTTTGTATACGCTCCCGAAAACAGCTGTTGAATTCCTAAAATGAGTCTTTTCCGGACTCAATAAAATAGTACACAAAACGGTTTTTGCGGACTAAAAAATAAAATTGGTTACTATGGTAACAAATTTTTTTTAATTAGTAAGAGGTGTGAATTCGTGTTGTGGGAGCTTTAACAAAAAAATCTTGTATGCACCACGTACGCAAAAGGTTTTGGTGACTCCTCTCATTAAAAACCCTAATTTGCGTACTTGATGTATAGCTATTATTTTTTATGATCACTTTACCAGTTTTTACAACACACCTCATTACTAATAATTTATTTAAAACCCGCTTATTGTACGCAACCTATTTTTATAATTAACATTTTATCATTTATTTACATAGGCACGCGTCCTCTACTTTGTAATAAAACTCAATTGGGTACAATTTTTGCAAAAACATAAACATAAAACACATGGCCCTGGACTTATCACTAGGTTATCACCAACTTTTAGCCATGACATGATAACTTCATATTATTTAAAAAAAATACTGACCTGCGGCTTGAGAAAGGGAGTCTGTTTGACCGGTCTCATGTAGCTATCGGTGGTGACGATGAGCACCAAGAGCACCGGCACGATGCAGATGGTGGTGAAGAAGACGACGCACCTGCGAACGGCTCTCCACGCGCTCTCTTCCGGCCTCTTTCGCCTCCTCAACCTCATGATATGAACGCTCCATTCATTTCACTAGGATCTATTGGATTCGTCGGCTCGGATTTTGATAATTATTCACATAGTTTAGTGGAAGACTCGTGATTGAATTGATTGGATTTTTCGGTTATTGCACACCGGATTTTGGCGGTGTCATGTCGGAACAAGCCTCACTTCTGCTCCAACATGACCGTGGTTTTGAACCGCACTGCAGTTGTACGATGGTGAGGTCGATGCCGACGCGGCTACGATTCTGCGTCGCGGCGCGTCGGCAGGATGCCGGATGCTTAATGACCTGATTTAGGACTGCGGACCGGGTCTTCTTATCCGACGAAATAAAGGACATTTATTTCTTTCAAATGGTTAAAAAAATCCATTTATTAATCATTTTATCATTTCTGTTGTGAAAGAACTGATGTAATTGTTTTTATTGATCATCTTGTACCTTTTCCATTATTAAATAATGTTTTTAATATTTAAATAGTTCTTCCAGAAAGAAACAATTTAGGTATAAGCTTAAATATAGAATTGGACAAGTATAACAACATATATAGGTTGTTACAGAAGCCATAACACAGGGCGACAAAAAAAAGTCATGTCATGACAACTTGACTAATTATATATCATTTTGTTCGTCTCAGTGAGACAAATCAAATTCACTAAAAAAAAAAAAAATTAAAAAGTCTAACTAAATATTTTTTTCTAATTTAAATGAATTTAAAATACTTTAACTTTAAAAAATCATTACTCAATAACTATTAGGCCGATTTCCTTTAAATAAAGACCATTCTAAAGGGATGGCCTTGCCCTTTAGAATGATATGCAATGTAAAATTGAATATTGGCAAACTTTTTTTCGAACAGTGTTCGAAGAAGTTTGAAGTAAATCGAAATAATCTAGAAAAACCCTACGAGTAAATTTTTTTTCATTACCATCGTGTAGAGCATCTGTTTATTAGTTGTAATCCAAATTTTCAAAATAATATACCGAGTAGTTTTTAAAATATGATTTTTTGAAGTTAAGGTTTGCTAATCAAGCATTGCTCCATATAGGAGAAATGCATGTTAATCTTACTTAAAATTTCATTTTTATAAAAGTATTTGTTTTAAGACTCTTCTTTTGCTTAAAAATGGTCAATTGCATCTTCTTTGTTCTAAAATTGTTTGTTTACTTACAACAAATAAAGAGTATCTGCGTACTAATTAAAGCAAATAAAGAGTTTTTTATTGTAAAAATGACCACTGATCATTAAGCAAAGAAGATCTAGAAGTTTAAGGCACGAGCCTTAAATATAAGGGCAAATCTTTTTCAAATCAAATCACTTCTCATTCAGATTTTGACTTGTTTACTTTGTTCTAGCTTTCTGAACTTTTTTTGAAAATGTTCTGAGCAAATGCTTACTCATCACTTTCGAGTGATGTTAAATGCAATAAGTCACCTGATTTATTTTGTTGGTACATTCAACGATTAGCGTCAGTTAGCTTGTAGGTAGTAGTTGTTGTGATAACAGTTGCACACGAAGCAACTGACTTATTGCATTCAACATCAGTAGAAAGTGATGAAAAAGCATTTGCTGAGAACATTTTCAAAAAAAAAATCAGAAAGCTAGAACAAAGTGAACAAGTTGGAATCTGAATGGAAAGTGATTTAATTTGAAAACGATTTGTTCTTATATTTAAAGCTACTGCTTTAAACTTCTAGATCCTTCTTGCTCAATGATCAGTGATCATTTTTAGAACAAAAAAACTCTTTATTTGCTTTAATTAGTAAGCAGGTACTCTTTGTTTGTTTTAAGTAAAGAAACAGTTTTTTTTATTCTGATTAGAACAAAAAATGTGCAATTGACCATTTTTAAGCAAAGGAAGAGTCTTAAAACAAATACTTTTATAAAAATGCATTTTTAAGTAAGATTAACATGCATTTCTCCTATATGGCGCAATACCTGAATAGCAAACCTTAACTTCAAAAAATCATATCTTAAAAACTATATAGTATATTATTTTACAGTATATTATTTTAAATTCATTTAAATTAGAAAAAAATAATTTCGTTCAAAGTGTGTGGACTTTTTGAATTTATTTTAGTGCATTTGATTTGTCTCACTGAGACGAACAAAATGATATAAAATTTGTCAAGTTATCACGACATGACTTTTTTGTCGCCCTGTATAATCTACAAAAAGAAGCAATCAGTTTAGTCCCATTTTTTTAAATTGTTACTAGATGACAGAAACTCCAGTCAAGGCTAAACAAATTTAGAGCTGTAAATTTTAATTTATTATTAAGTAGTCGCACTGAAACAAATTCAAGACTGCGAACTTTTGCATCAATTTTTCCACTAGAGGCATAAACATTCCAAATGTCATGAACATAAGTCGAAGTCCGATCCGTTTCACTTTTGAGATTTGCAAGTGTTCCAACCAAAATGAAAAGCCAAGAGTAACACAAAATCAAAAATGTGAAATTGCAAAAATAACTTAGAATATATTTGTCGGTTTTGTTTTTTTATAATAAAAATTACATAATAAATCATTTCTATTACACTTTGAAACCAAACTGCTAAGTATTTAGGACTGCGGATCGGCTCTTCTTATTCGACGAAATAAAGGACATTTATTTCTTTCAAATGGTTAAATAATAAATTTATTAATCATTGTATTATTTCTGTTGTGAAAGAACTGATGTAATTGTTTTTATTGATCATCTTGTACCTTTTCCATTACTAAATAATGTTTTTAATATTTAAATAGTTCTTCCAGAAAGAAACAATATAGGTATAAGCTTAAATATAGAATTGGACGAGTATAACAACATAGGTTGCTACAGAAGCCATAATCTACAAAAGGAAGCATCAGTTTAGTCCCATTTTTTTAAATTTTTACCAGATGACAGAGACTCCAGTCAAGGCTAAACAAATTTAGAGCTGTAAATTTTAATTTATTATTAAGTAGTCGCACTGAAACAAATTCAAGACTGCGAACTTTTGCATCAATTTTTCCACTAGAGGCATAAACATTCCAAATGTCATGAACATAAGTCGAAGTCTGATCCGTTTCACTTTTGAGATTTGCAAGTATTCCAACCAAAATGAAAAGCCAAGAGTAACACAAAATCAAAAATGTGAAATTGCAAAAACAAATTTGAACATACTTATCGGTTCCGTTTTTTACAACAAATATTACATAATAAATCGTTTCTATTACACTTTGAAACCAAACTGCTAAGGCTACTGTTATAGTAATCTCGAAGTTTTTAACCAAACTTGAAGTCAAATTTACCAAATCGTAGTGGAAATATGAGAAATTTTGAATTTGGTGCAAATATGAAGTGGAAGTTTGAAAAAGTAACAAACTTTTTTGTTTTTTCAAAGTGTAATTAATTTGTCGAAACTTGGCTGTTATGGGGTTTAGAAGGTCGGTTAGAAATAACAGATCTAAACACTGAAAAATGTTTGGGGTTAAATAAATGTAAAGTGTCGTTTGTACGTTGTTGCTCTGAAACGGCAAATAACAAAAATTTAAAATTAAGAGAGTAAGAAGAATAATTCTGGTCCAATTTCTCCCAGACATTTTCGGGCTCGGAATTTCAATTTTGCTAATTTCTTTTAGAAGAGATTGTAAACTGTTACTTCTTCTGTAACATGAAATAAAATAAATTATTATCATCATCATATTCCCCAAATTAGAAAATTTATCGATAAATAGAAAAACTTTTTTCGTTTTATACTCAGAGATGTTGTAGTTTACACAGATATAAATAAGGTAGCTATAAAATGGTAGACACCAAAGACGTTGATATAGACTTGAATCAGTTTCGGAAAATTGCAAAATTCCGGTCAGTTTGTAAATATATTTCAAATACTTGGGCGTATTTACTAAACAAGACATTTGTGTTTGAAGAACAGACACCAACTGGGTCACAATACGTTTGTATTGATCCTCATTTTATTTGTTTTAGTCAAATAATCAAATTAAATGTCGTTCTCAACTGGACCTCAACTTCACCCCTCAACTACAACTTGCATTTACTCTCAGACTTTTTAAGAGAAGGACTAAAATTCACTCCTTACATTAGGCACTCTGGTTTAATTGTTATTATCTTGGATGTTCCCCTTTTTACCGACGCTCTTTCTTATACCATTTCTGGTTTTATGACTTTTCAACAAAATAACCAGAAATTCAGAGTTGGACTCCCGTCAAATGTAGAATTGACACCTGGAGATGTTACAAATAATTCTGTTATCGTTCATTTGTACAAAGTAATAACTGAAGATAGCAAAAACGATCTTATTGCTTTAGCCCTAACTGGAGTGAGACACGAGTTTGTTATGATTTTTGATACAAATCAGTTGGAAAGTGTCCTTGAAACTGATTGTTTACTAACCAGAATTAACGTAACATGTGAGAAACATTTTTATGTGGCTCATAAAATTTGTCCTGAACTTGACGGGGTCATAGTGGAAGTAGAAAATGACTCAGGAGGGACTTTCAATTTTAATACTTATTGCAAGTAAGTTTTCTTGTTTTCATTTTTGTTTTGCAAATGTCTTTTTCTAGGAATTTAGGAACTACCATTGCTCTACTTCACTATCTCCATAGACATATCATCGGTGTGGTTTTAGTGCCAAAGCCACTCTTCCAACCTGAATTGAGTCTCAGTGATTTAACTCATTTGTTGAAAAAGTCACTATCTGAAGAATTGGATATGTTGGGAAAAGGTGCAGAGGGTGGTTTGAAGGAATTAAAAGCGAAAGTGTGTGATTTTGAGTACCGAAGCGATGTTTTAGTTGCTCGAATAAATCAAAAACAGAATTGTTAACATGGATATATTCCTCAAGTTTTTTAACAAAAATATAAATATACAAAGTGGTTTTGCCTTTTTTTACCATTACCATCCTAACCGACCCAACAATTTTGCAGTACGGCCCCCCATCCCGACTTTATACAATACAGGTACGCGGAAGCTTGCACGTTACGCCATCTGCAAATTGCTATATACAGTTCTAATCTATCATAATTTAAAATATATAAATAAAACTAGAAAACTACACGAAAAATATTGCACGTGTGTGATATTGCACTCTGTATCACGCGCCTAAGTGATTTCTTAAGGTACTTTAAAATTTAAGGTAGTACTTATTGCACTTGTTTCTAACCTATACTAAGAATGATTTGGCTATAGCTGTTTGAGTCACAGCAGTCAAAATTGCCGACTTAAATCTACTTAACTCTAATATTGCATCCTATCGACTAAAATTGCACTTCCGGCCCGCTTAAACTATATCACATAGACGACAGACAAGTGGTTAAACAACAGGAAAAGAGATGGCAGCCTTAAGAGAAAGACTTTTCATTAACTACGAGGATTTTATTGATTTGGAGCGACTCTTTCATACTATCTACTCCACTATCCATAGACCCGAAAGCTAAAAAATTTGGTTTCCGGAAACTCCCGAAGAAAACCGAATGAGTTTCAACACTCTCCGCCCCCGACTCACTATGTCCCTCATCCAAACTTTCATCGCTTTCACTTTTCAATTTGGGGGAACTTGAATCGCTCAAATATCCAGAATCTTCCTGCTTTGTCCATTTCTCAGGAGTGCCAACCTTACCTCCCGTATTCCTGCTGACACCCCTGCCAATCACGTTTTTTGGAGGCAATGGAGGCTTCCCTAGAATGTCTTCATCGTCCAGATGAACCTTCCTGGGGGGTTTCGGGTGTTCGTAAATGGGGGAATCCCCATGAGGCGGTGGGGGGATTAAATCGGGAGGGATGTTTCCAAGAGTTGTCATTCTTCTTTGACGTTTCGAGTGACGCTCTTCAAGGGACAAAATTCGGCCATCGATTCCGTTGTCGGAAAAATTACTAGGTGGTGGTTTAAAACCTCGAGTTTTGGCCTCGTAAATCTCACGAAGACTACCGAAGACTCGGTTAAAATTACTCGTGTTGTGAGTGGGTGATGTGGGATTATTTTTGAAACTTCCGTTGCTTCGAAGGAGAATGCGGGAGGGACGCTCCAGGGAGTCGATGAACTCGTCGTCGAAACGGGGGGCGAGTTTGAGTTTAGAGGGTTTGCGGTCAAGGGTGTCAGGCTCAAAGCTGTCCGAGTCGTGCACAGGGATGTAGTGGTCGGCGCAGTCTTTTACTTCGATGAGGAGTTTGCCCGGCTTTTCGACGCCGTCCTCATATCTGTATCAATAAATAAAGAAAATGATCAAAAACTACTTTCTCTTCTTTTTTAAACAAATACTGAAGAGTCAAATTGTTAAAATTGTCAAAATAATTCCTGTTCCTAAGAATGGGGATAAAGCTTGTGTAAACAACTATCGCCCCACATCATTTTCATCATTTATATCAAAAATATTAGAGACCGCTATGTTAAACAGTCAATAACTTTTTAGATAAACACTTTTTAATCAGCAAGCAGCAATATGGTTTCACCAAAAATAAATCGACAACCGACGCGTTATTAACCTTTTATAATAATGTATCATACATTTTAGAAGAAAAAAAAACATCCAATAGGTTTATTTTGTGACTTAACTAAAGCATTCGACTGCATTAATCATGACTTATTATTGTATAAATTAGAGAAGTATGGTTTTAGGGATGTAGTTTTAAACTAGTACGAGTATGAATCATATTTGAAAGGCCGCTCTCAATCCGTAGAAATTTGTAACATAAAATCAAATGGAATCACATATAAACATCTTTCAAAACCTATTACGAATAATGTAGGCTTACCTCAAGGTACTATTTTAGCACCAACGCTATTTAAGATCTTTGTAAATGCTAAATGCTCATATCTGCAGATGATATCACAGTGTTATGTTGTGGCAACACACTAAACAATGCTCTTATAGGAGCAGAAAATGTATGTTCGAGACTATTTGAGTGGTTTATACAAAACGGTTTATGCTTAAATTTGGAAAAAACAAAATTCATAATCTTTTTCGCGGGGAGTATTAATAGACCGGATTTAAATCTAAAAATCAAAAATCTTCAACATGTTCAAAATAAAAAAATCTTAGGTCTTATATTTGAATATAATTTAAAATGGGAAAAACATTGTAGTATTTTAGTCAATAAATTGAGTAGATTAGGGGACTGCGTGAAATTTGTAATTCGGACACGTTACGATCTTTTTATTTTGCTGAAGTAGAATCAGTAATAAAGGTATGGTTTAAAAATTTGGGGAAATTCACCACAGTCAAAGCAAGTATTCACATTACAAAAAATGATTGTCCGTAGTTTAATAGGAGCACGTCCTCTCGATTCTTGTAAACCGATTTTTAAATCCTTAAAAATTCTTTCATTACAGTCCCTTTACATCTACGAAATTGCATGCTACATTAATAAAAACCGTGGCCTTTTAAAAACACATCTAGATTACCATAACTTCAATACAAGACATATTAGTGATTTAGTTATGCCAGCACATCGCCTCAAAATCACAGACAAGGGTCCCTTTGTATCAGGTATTAGAATTTTTATTAACCTTCCTCCAGGTATTAAAGAAATCAGATCTCCACCGCAATTTAAAAAGATGCTACATTCACATTTATTAAAATATTGTTTCTATTCCATTGAAGAATATCTAAATAATTAAATTTTGTAAACAAGTCTTTTTATGTATTTAAGGGCCGCCACACGCGGGGGTGCAAGGCGTGCGACGCACGCGGGCGCTAGAGTTAAGGGGGCGCCAAAACGGTAACAAAATTTAATAAGAAAAGACATTTTGAATTTCGCAGTGAACGAAAAAAAACTGCAAAAGAAATACAACCAAACAAAACGTTATGTGAAAAAACTAGTCATGTGGCCGTTTCCTGTTATAGAGGTTAGAGTTCGAACACTGTACGATGTACACCGTGAGCCATTCAAATAGCTTGTGGGATTTAAATGACTCAAGATGTCCATCTTATAATATTCGAACTCTAATAAAGGTGTTGCGCCGCCAAGTTCACTGAATCTGGACTTCTGAATAAAACAAATTTTATATCGTTTCCTAGAACTTTTGGGTTAAAAAAATTCACATACTAAGATCGCATCCAATTTTCTATTTCCTTTCATTAGTTTGCTTTATTACTTAGTGGATTTGTGCTTAGTAGTAGTCGAAACTTTGTTTTTAAATTAGTGATTTTTGTGGAAGTATTACAATTAAACAAATATCTTGGTAATTTTTAATCCTATTTTAATTATACGTTTAGATGAAAGTTTCGAAAATATAATGACTGAATCAAACAAAATTGCTGACGAACTTAATGTAGAACCAAATTTTCCGATGATACAAACTGTACGCCCAAAAGGCAAGCCAAAACTCTTTGATTACGAACATCAAGACGAAGTTGTGCTAGATGCAAAAAATAATTTCAAAATTAACTTTTCTACAGGATTTTGAATCAAGTTTAGTCTTCTTTAAATAATAGGTTTGAAAAACTAAATATATTTAATGATACATTTGGATTTATTGACAATATGTTTAATTCTTCGGAAGAAGAATTATTAAAAAGTTTCAAAGACTTTTAAAGCTTTAAAAATACATTTTATCGAACATACTATGCAAGAACCTTGAAATATTTTACAATATCTTTTTGAAAATAATTTAATTTCTACTTTTCCTAATACAGCAATTACATTAAGAATTTTACTTTCCTTACCTGTTTCAGTTTCGTCGGGCGAAAGATTTTTTCTAAATTAAAAATCATTAAAAATTATTTAAGATTCACCATGATTCAGTCTAGGTTAAGCAACTTATCTATTATTGCAATTGAACAAGAGCTGTTACATAATTTAGATATAAAGGAGCTGGTTACAGAGTTTGCAAGTATGAAAGTGAAGAAAATACAATTTCTTTAAGAATTAGTTTCTATATATGATGTTATGTTTTATTTTCTTATTTGCGTTTTTAAAATCAAAAATTGATTAAATAATTTTTTTGTTATTTTGTTTTATTTATTGGCACTTATATATTTTTAGGTATCATACCGATGTAATAAAATAAGTATACCCACATTTTCTTAACAAATTAACAAGGGGCGTCAAATTCAAATGTGCACGCGGGCGTCAAAACCTCTAGCGGCGGCCCTGTGTATTTTAATGTTTTAAACTTTAATTTTAATACTGTTTCTTGACGTACCAAGATGTATTGTATATATATTGTACATACGTGGTTAAATAAATTGAATTGAATTGAAATTGAAAAGTATTTGAGTTGGCAACAAAACTGTGGAATCTCTAGAATTTTTATAATACAAGTGGGAAAATTGTGTCACCAACTGAAGTAATACTTCTTAACCACCTAGTAATGGAGAAATGGCAACTAACCGGACTTTGAGGGTACGTCTGTCAAAAGTCGAGCAATTGGAATCGCTAGACGATGAAGGAGCACTACTGTAGTTATACCCATTATTGACGTAAACTTCGCTAACTAAACTATAACCGTTACTCCTTTGAAGAAGCTCCGGTAACTTGTAAAAATTCTGTTTTTGTAGAGACCCTTTCTTCAGAACGATTAGTTCATAGTCGTGCTCATCTTCCTGAAGACAATCGACGTTTATTTTTGAAATAGTCATATTTCCGGTCTTCTTATTGAAAATGGCATTTCTCATGGTCATTTCTTCATCCATGGGTAAGGCAGTACTGAGGCTTGGACTAGGTTGCGACGACGAAAGATCTGCATATTCAGTCGGGGTGCTATATCCCCTGGTTCGTTCCAAACTATCCGTCTCATAATCTATCCCTCGTTTTGCCGTTTCTGGACTCGACTCAACCATCCCTCTTTGTATAGCCAGTTCCTCAATTACCGCCTTCATGTGTTTTTTCGTAAGAGTCGGAATTCGAATCTCCTCCTGATCCACCGCCATTGCTTCATGTATCATATCTGGTGGTGGGAAATTCATTTCTCTCTTCTCGACCGGAACTGAATCGTATTGATGTTCCGGGGGCGGTGGAGGCGGCGCTTTGGGTTTACGAATTTTCCGGTGATTTTTCTCCGACTGGTCACTAAGGGGCGAAGTCGCTCTTTCGGACGCTGGTCGAGGGGAGAGTGCTCTTGTGGGAGTGGCCGCCCCGTCCGGCAGCGACCTAGTCGGCGATCTTAACCGTTTAGGAGCCCTTCCGAAAGTTTCCTCACTTTGTTTCAACACTGGAACGTCTTCGAGCCACTTTCGGATACTCCTTTGTTTGCTGTCGGTGGAAGAACAGGTCTTGCAAGCCCCCAGGGATGGAAATTCTGGGAGTTTTCCGCACAGTTGGGTGAAATCTTGAGGCTCGCAACCTGGACATCCCGAGCAAGTTTTTCTACGACTGTTTTCGCGTTTAAGACTTATCATACTGCTGCGACGGCTCATGGAAGGTTTGGGGTTGTCGTAGGCTGATTCTGTGTGAGTGTTATCTTCTTCAGGGATGACGATAAGGCTTGGCGAGAATTTTTTAGCGGCCATTTTTTGTTTGGCGATTGTTATGACTTCGCGGATTTTTGCCAGAAATTCAAGTGCCGCAGGTGGAGGGGCCTGAAAATAACAATGACAATTTTGGGATTTTTTGGGATTCTTTGTAGTACCATTAAGAGTTGGGGCTCGAAATAGGCTGGGTTGAAGTATAATTTTCGTCGGACTGTTCCTGTGAGGGCTTTAAAAGAGTCGATCCGGTCATCTCGTCCCTCTAGAGTCTCCACTATGGAAACATTTTCTTCGGGGAGTTTTTCAATAGATGATGGGTCTTGATGATTTGAGTCTAGATAAACTGAAGGTGGGAGGCCGTAAGTGTGTTGGTATTGTGAGTGGACAAGGGCGGAAGTTGTGTGACCCTAAACATTTTTTTTTATATAAAATTAAAAATAAATTGAGGAAAGTAAATACCGATTTAGTCTTTTTCTCGTCGCTGTGTTTGATTAGTTCTGCTTCGGGATCGGAGCTCGTTGAGTCGGTGTAGATCGTATCTGGCTGGAAATGCCCTGTCATATTTAACAGCGGGTTGTTCTTCACGACCCCTTCTTCGGCACTTGTTAGATTTTTATCTTCGCTTTTGCGTGAAGCATCCTTATTTTTTTTCTTCAAATGGACATAAAGGAAGACCGAAGCGACGTAAATCAGGCCGAGTAGCACGCTACATGTTCCAATAGCGACGTACTCGGACACACTTAACTTATTCGAATTTTCAGACGATGAGTGAGCGTCTGTTGAGAAAGCCACTTCGCTGACATCTACAAGAAATTTTTAATTATTTGATTTTCAGCGAAAGCTTTGCAAGAAAAGTCACATTTATTGGCCAGTCATGAGAGCTTTTTACATTCACTACTTAAAACAATTAAAGGAACAGGAATATTTCTTAAATTTTTTTGCGATTTTTGAAAGGCTGTATCTCATGGAAAAATAGTCGTATCTAGATTTTTAAAAAACCATTCCAAGGCCTTAAGTTTCTAGTTTTGAGATCTTGTCACTTTTTGTTTTTGGTCCACGCACTTGGGGATTTTTTTTAGTTAAATCAATGGATGTGCCGGATAGCCTGTTCATTCGGCTTTAATATGCTTTTTTATATTCTCTTACGTTTTTGTCGCTGAGATATCTGACTTTTAACGAAAAAGAATCCTTTTGTCTTTGATCATCGATAACCAATAACCGCACAGAGAATGTAAGAGTGCTTCCAAAAACTGAAACAATGTCTTACAAGATCTTTTAATGATTTTTTCAAAAACAATTTTTTTTTCTAAAACACTGACTTGAAAGAAAGAGAAAAAATAACATTTTGCATTGTTTTAGTAAATGTACCGTGTATTCATTAATATTGATGGGGAGATTAATGTTTTTAGGTGGTTTTACATACAGTTTAATGTACTCCCATAGCCCTGTAAATTTTTGATTCATCAAACCGTTTTCTCGGGCCGACTGCAAAAGAATTAAAGGAACAATTGCACATATCGTTTCTGAACATTGCTTAATCTTCATCAAAATGAAAAAATAGTAGATTGTTCTATAAGTTAAGAAAAGTGAGTTTTCCAGTGAGAATTGGTCAAGGAGTCATATTTTGCTAACATGGTAGCAAAACAAGAGAACGAGTAAATACATTTTTCTTTGTGCAAAATGACTGAATTGGGTGAAGGGTTTTCCAATATTTTAACAACAGTAGCAGAAATTAATTCAAATTTGCTACCGTCAAAGGCAAGAGAAAAGTATGAGAAAACTTATGAACAGTTTTGTTCATGGAGAAAATCAAAAAAAGTAGAGGAAAGTGATGAAAACATCCTAATCGGTTTCTTTTTTGAAAAGGTATTTGTCATTAATTACATTAATTTTCAGTACTAGGTAATTTTTAACGTATTGTTGTAGGCTAAAAGTTTGAAATCTTCAACATTGTAGCCATTGTATTCATTGTTAAAAAGTACGCTGGCTATTAATGAAAATGTTGACATTTCTACTTATAAAAAGTTGCTTGCATATTTAAAACGTCAAAATGACGGATGTGGCCAAAAAATCTAAGATTAATATAAGACCCCGGATGATACCTTCCTGTTCATGAAAGTAGTTATGATTTTTGCTTTACATATGGAGCCTGCCGAGCTGATGAATTACGTTTGCTAAAAGTAGAAGATGTTGATAACATTTAAATAAAACTTTAAATAATTGTACATTTTCTATTAATATTCATAATTAAAATATATAAAGTTTAATTGTTGCTTTATTTAATGGTCGCTAAGTATCCAAAATCGTGAAGAAAAGTGTTGCTAACTGAAATCGCGAAGAAATGTGTTGCTAACGATCAAAGTTCCACTTTTTTTACGATTTTGAATTCAACAATGTAATACGTTTCTATCAAATACACGAAAAACGATTTTTTTCGAGTTTTTTTTTATAATTTCGCATTAGTTTGCATTAGTTATTTGCTATAAAAAAAATAAACTATTTTTTAATTTTTTTTTGAAAATCTGTAAAAACATTCAACTGCTTAATTTTTGAAAAAAAAATTCAAAAATACTTTTTCAATTTTTTTCGAATTTTGTTTCAAATTTAACTAATGCAAAATTGTAAAAGAAAGCTGAAAAAAAGTGTTTTTCTCATTTTGACAAAGAGTAGACGATATTCGGAAACAATGAGCCGTATGAATAAAGTTAAGTAAATGCTTCTACTTGTAATAGTAAAAGATAGACCTAATTTAGATTTTATGAGAAAGAAAGATACAAAACTATCGTTAAAGCTTTTGCTACATTTTATTTATACTACCCAATATGTACAATTGTTCCTTTAATTCTTTTGTAAAACTTTGAAAAATTGGTCTGAGAATACGGTGTGATGGATCAATTTAAAACTTTACAGGGTACATACATTAAGTTGTCAAAACACCTTAAAACATTAATCTCCCCATCGACATTTCAGTTTTTGGAACTACTCTTACATTCTCTGTGCGGTTATTGGTTGCTGAGATATCGATAATCAAACACAAAAGAATCCTTTTTCATTAAAAGTCAGATCCGAATGAACAGGCAATCCGGCACATCCATTGATTTAACTATAAAAAATTCCTTAAATCGGTGGACCAAAAACAAAAACAAAAAAAATTACAATTTTTTTCTCGCGCTATTTCTTAAAAGTCTCAAAACTAAAAACTTAAAGCCTTAGAATGGTTTTAAAAAAATCTAGATACGACTATTTTTCGATGAGATACAGCCTTTCAAAATTCACGAAAAAATTTAGGAAATATTTTTATTTTTTTTTTAATTTTAAATGTTTTGAGTAGTGTATTTTTGTTTCAAAGTGGACTTACTGTTGAGGTATTTCGTCGGCGACCCCACTATTCTGAAGGCCACACATGGCGAGAAAAGTGTGTATCCCGTAGGTGTGAGAGGTTCGCTGGTGGCCAGTTCCCTGCACATCAAGTAGACGAGGACCAGTCGTCCGGACATCTTAGTGCGGAGGTCCGCCTCGCCGACCCACTTTCAACAAAATTTTTCACTCGTGTCAACAAAAATCCATTTTTCTTACCTGCAAAAACGTGCGGCCTTCATCGCGGAATAGCCGGAACGGCACATCGGTATCGACGGGATTCCGCAAATCTACCCACCCGGACTCAGTGAGGAATTTGGCTCCGGAAACGGCGCAAACCGGAGTTTGCACACCTGCAATTCAATCTCTCAACACTTTCGATTCGGAAGCGATTTGATATTAACCTAAATTAACAAAAGTGAATTGACGCTCCAGTTGCTTTCTGAGCGAATTTCGATGTAATTAACAAAATCGACCATTTATAACAGTTAAATGTGTCAGCATGAGGCTGAAACCTGTCGGTTAGTTAACCCGTGGTCACTTAACTGTCATCGGACGTTATTAAATTAATGTGGAAGAGTGGAAGTGTCACGACGCGCATTGCCGGTTTAATTAAATCCACTAACCTGGATTTTTCTAACATTACTAATAACTGAAAGGGTTAAGCTTTTTTGAGTAACCTTTAAACTGCTATTAGTTCGATTTGAAGAGTGCAAGTCAGAGTTAATAAAGATAATGATGTATTACAGTTAGGGGCAATTAAGGCGCGTAAAGAATTGGTTACAAATTAAAAAAGGAAGATTTTGCTTTAAAAAAGTGAAATGACTTAAACGATTCATACGAGTATAACAGGAAAATTACTTGTATTTAATTACTTTCATTTATGATTTGATTTGTTTTTAAACATCATAAAAAAGATAAGACAATACGGACATTTCGATATTAATTTTTCTTTAATTACTTCAAACAAACTGTAATTAATTTTATAAAATTAAAGAATTATAAAAGGACATAAATGTAAAGAGCCCCAAAGTGCTAAAAATAAATAATCCATGCACTCTATTAAAAGGTGTTTTAATTATTTGCCCTTTTACCTAATTACTATATGATTTTTTAGTAATAAACAAAAGTACATCATTTGTATTTTATTATATTTTTTTATTATATTATTATATTACCTATATTAACAAATAAAAATTAAATACAAAATATTGATTTTTTTTTAATTCAACAGTGAGCAGGTATCTAAAATAATGTTATTTATTTCAACCCTGCGACAACAATGATGGGTTAACTAACTAATTAATTAAGTATTACTGTCTTTTGCAACACGATGTTTTGAAACGTCTCGAATGACATTTTTTTTTAAATCTAAGCATTTCTTTAAGAAATTTTAAATGTTTTTTTCAAATCTAGAAATTTTTTAAACCAATACATCTGACACTTTTTTAGTCTCCCCAACTGTCTTTTGTAGCACGATGTTTTGAAACGTCTCGTATGACATTTTTTTAAATTCAAGCATTTCTTTAAGAGTTTTTTAAATGTTTTTTGCAAGTCTAGAAATTTTTTAATCCAGTACAGATGTACTTTCATAGTTTCCCCAACTGTCTTTTGTAGCACGATGTTTTGAAACGTTTCGATTGGCATTTTTACTACTAAATTGAAAAATTTCCTTAAGAATTTTTCTTCTTTTGAAAATCAAAAAAGTACATTTAACACTTTCTTTTTACTTCAAGCCAAATTAATGCGAAGTAACCCAAAGTAGCCTAAAGTGACCTGAAGCTACTCGAATTGACCCAAGCATTATTTTTTACAATCTAAAATACACTTTACTAAATAAAAATGAAACTCTTAATCAAATCCGATAGGATTCGACCACATTAGCTAGTTCCTTTTTTAAAAGACAACAATGAGTACGAAAATCATAGTGTTATTTACTCCAATTTTGCCACAACAACGAGGAAAAATAAAATCATAAATGAGGGGTTTATATATTTTACATATTTGCCCTTAGGCGACATTTCAGACAGCTCGAATTTGAAGCGACAACTAGTGGGGTCGGTGCCTAAATTAACAAAAAATTGTTTTTTGAGTTAATCTCTAGAATGAACAAACATTTTTAAAAACGCCAAATCGTTTCAATTTACTAGATCTACTCAAATTGCCAACTTGCCACCAAAAAGTTCTTTCCTTTCACGTAGATATCAAACGTATCTTTTTAATTAAAGGTCAAATTTTTCCTGAAGTGGGCAATTTGAATAGATATTTTTTGCGTTTTCATTTGGTCCAAGTGATAGTTCTCAAGATTAACTCGATGAAGTGTTCGAAACAAAGAAACTTTACGATTTTTTTGTCGGTTGTATGTTTAAGTAAGTACAATATAATACATACAATAATATTTCGTAAATGATTAGTAAAAGATATCAACATTAACATATAAAAAAATCAAAGTCGTATCTTTTATAATTTGTTAGATATCCGTAGTTAAACTTGACCAAAAACAGCAGAGCGCCATCTCACATATATTAATCCTCTCTTGTCTGTATATTTCAGTTACAATGTAGACCGATTTTCCAGAAAAAAATATTTTACTATTTTATGTGTAAAATTATTTAATATAACAGAATTTTGTTTATAAAAAATAATGAATAAAGGTAAACTATAAAGTTTAGGTAGGAAAATGAGTAACTAACAATTCTTTTAATTCTTCGGCCAGTTATTAGTATTACAATTTTTGAAAAGGGAGTAAAATATTAAATCCTATATTTTATTGGGTCTTCCAAAAGACGTTTTCTCCTTTTTTGACTATTTTATGTAATATTTATGAATTTAAAGTCATTTTTATATAACATTTATTTAACTATTCTTAAAAAACTAAATTTTTACAATTACAAAAATAACATTTTTACAGTAAAACATTATCATTTTTACAATAATCATTGCGTTGTTATCTCCATTATCAAAAAATATAACTGAACTTATTTGTTGTAAGTTGCAAGGGACTAAATTTGTAATTCCTTTAGAAATCACGAATAAAAAAAACTTAGCTAGTTTTGTAGTTGCTGTTGACTAGTGTATAATTTGTAAATTACTTTTGCTAAACATTTTCCACTGAATTATAATTAAATAAAAAAACAGCAATCAACGTTGGTGATTATTCCAATTTGAAACCCAGTGAATTTGTAATAAATCTCGCCTGTGCCTAGTTCCCAGATGCACAATTTCACGGTAAATTAACCTTTCGTCGTCGCTTCCATACCAGATGTAGAACCCGAAAATCGTAATAAAATTTTCGGAATTGCAGCATCCAGGAAATGCTCCAACCTGTTCAACAGGTCTGTGGCACGTGCTAACGATCATTACTCGGCTTCGCCTCTTATTACCATGATGATCGACCGGATGTTACGGTTAGTGGGAATTATGAATTGTAAAATTTATTCTTATTACGATTCCGAGTTAATTGCGTTCGCTGGTACTCACCCGAAAAGCTGATCTCCTTGCTGGGATGGATAATTTGGCCTTTGAGGGGCAGAAACACGAAGGGAATCGTCTCGGAAGTGGAACCTCCTACAAAGGGTGCCAGCACGCATTCTGCAACAAACAAACATTTCAACCGCAAACCGCAACAAGATCACAATCAGAGCAGAATTTTGTGAAAATATCATCAATACAAAGACAAGTTCATCGAACCAACTGTAACGGCCTTTGCATCTGCCATTGCCGTGAAAAACAAATTCATAATAAAGCTGGGTTGAATCGATGCCATGCTGGGATTTACACCATATGGTTGATGGGACGGATTGCGTTACATTGATGGGATGTTTAAGATCGAAATAATCCCCCGTGACCTTGTCGCATAAGAAATCAATGATTTATGCCCCAAGTCCGTTACTTTTTCCAAATCAATGCTATTTATACGTTCTGATTAATTAAAAATCTAGTCTTGGAGGAGTGAGAGGCGTAACGGTCAACTGACCTCGTGAACTGTGACCTAAAATTGCTACACTGATGCACATGCAAGAAAAAATCACATCAGCATAATAAAATTATTTAATGATCAAAAGCAGTTAGCGATGATGTCCCAAAAAGTTCCTATTAGCTATAAAACCTTAGCTATGCTAATTCGTGTTCAAGCTAAAATTCATTTCAATTTTAAACTTCCATTTCATCTACAGTTCCTTTTCTTTTACCGAAAATTAAGGTCATTGTGTTCAAAACACAATTAAAAATATTAACATTGCAAGTTGCTCAGAAATTCTGAGAAAAATGGTAAGAATCATAAAGTTTTAACCATTTATAAATTTGAAGGGTGTGCAATATTTGAAGGGAACTTTTTTAATGGCATAATTACCAGGTTACGCAGAACTTATCTGTAAATTAAAATTTTATTGGTTTTTTGTTCTAAAAATTTAAAAATTCAATACCTTTTTGGGAATTTTGTATTTTCAGGAAAGTACACAACAGTTACAAAACAGTTTAAATAGTGTGGGTTTCAGAATTTAATTATGAATTGACTCAAGTTTGCAGTTTCTTCGTCAGTTTTAGGTTTATTTAATATTTATTATCTTAAAATTATTAACCAAAAAAGTTTTAGCTGAATATTTCCACATATTTAACAAAAAATAAAATTTGAAGTTTTCGAATTGCCAAAACAGGTTTTATTGTTATTTTACCACTTTTTGCAACCATAAACCTAAATCTGGTCGGACTAATCTCAAATTTCTCTTAAAACTCGTCTTGACAATTAACAATTAAGATCGTCGCTCCAGTATGTCGATCACCGTTGCCTCTTAATTAATTTCCTGTTGATTTATAATAATTAAACATCATTTTGTTTTAGATTAAATCTCGCTGACAAAACCCACAAAGTAATTCGACCCGGCCTCTTTTTCATTAGAAAATCCGTTCGTGTTGAGTTAGTGGGCAATAAATCATAATTTCACATTGAAATCTCCATAAATCATGTTATTGTTTAGGGATCCAAGTGAAATCATTAGTAGCACCACAAAACAGCAGATGGTCGAAGTAAATTTCCGCTAAAAATTTTACGAAGAAAGTTGCTTACCTTTTACTTGCTGATCAGTGACGTCACGATGGATAATATATAATTAAACGACAGATGTATAAATTAAGATAATAACCGTGAAGAAACGAACGGATTTGTGCGCTTCGCCAAATTTTAGTGCCCCACTTTGAGCCCAAATCATTAATAATTTATGAATTGAAATTAATGTAAGGAATATTTTCAGCAAAGATACTGAAGTAAAATATATTGGGATGTCAGTGGGTAATTATAAAAAATGCATGTGTTGACCATTTCTAAACATAATTGAAGAGGATGAAGCGTTTGAAGTCGCCGCTAATATTGCCAGATTTGGTGTCGATTGATCGTGCGTGGGAGTGACAGGTGCACTTAACTTTCTAACTCATTACACACCTAATTCCAATATGTTTCACTTAAAATTAAATGTATTACTGAAAAAATTGATAAAGGAAGAAAAAACTTATACAGTAATCATAACACAATGTTAATTGGGTGACTTGCGTTCTTTTCTATAAAAAAAATTGGGTACCGTTTTGTAATTTTCCTTATTTGTCCAAATGCTGCCTCAATTAACACTTTTTTATGGCTTGAATTTTCTCTGGATTTCCTTTCAAATTTTGTATTTGGTACAAAATGCTCATTTAATGAATACACTTTCATGATTAATTGATTGCTTCATAAATAATTTAGAAGAGTGCTGCTCAACAAAATCGATAGTTGGACAGTTTTGCTGTTAAATGACGGTCTTAAAAAAGATACCGATTTGGTTGAAATGCATATTTTATGTTTTTGGCAATTTGCAATTGTCTGAATATAATGAAAAGAAATTTATTTTGAAAGTGGTACCAATTCCATTTTGGTGTTATTACGTTGCCATTGTTGTAAGATTTTGGACGGTAAATTTATCACCACAATTTTATTACTATGGAATTAGTGATATTTTACATTACACTGATTCTTTATGCGATTTGATGGTACTCGCATCTATGGCAGTTCATTTCGTCTTTTTTTATAAAAGAACTAGTAAATTGCAAAATTTGGTTGCAGAAATTGATCGAATTGAGATCAATTTTCTCAATGAAACAAAACAAGAATCAATAAATTGGCTTCGAATTATAAATCTGTCAATAATACTTCTTAATTTAGTTTTGTTGTTTTCTGGGCCAGGGATTATTGTTGATATAGAATACCATCTAAGTTATTATTTTGGTAGTTTTTTAAGTGGCTTGGATGTTATTTTTGTTGGTGTTTTCCTCGATAACTTGAAAAAAAAGTTTGAATGTATCAATCTAAAATTTATTAAAACGAAACAAGATTCTGACCTGATACAAATTTTTCCTAGTGGACATCCTCTGAAAACGAAAACAAAAAGAAAAACAATTTACAAAATTCAACAGTTGGCACATATTCATTACAATTTAGTCACTCTAGTTTACAAAACTATTCAGATCTTTGAAATTACAATTCTATTTGGGACAGCTGCATGGTTTACCATTATTATAAACGAAATCTATTATCTAATATACATGGTGTCTCAATATTCATCAAAACTGGATATCACATATTGGGCTCAATTCCCGCTTGTGGTGCATTACTGTATTTGGATATACTTTCAAATTCGAATTTGGAACGATATCCAGGAAGAGGTTTGTAATTTTTTTTTATTTTATAAAATAAATTACTGAAAGTTTTAGGCGAATAAAACTATAATTTATGTGCACGATATTTGGAATTTGTTAGCTATTAAAGACGAGATTGACACTAATATGAGATATTTGCATTTGATATCGACCAAATTAGTGAGCATGAAATTGGAGTTAACTGCAAAAGGCTTTTTTCCGCTGAATTGGAGTTTACTGTATACAGTGACAATTTAAAAATTTGATTAATACACAAACTAACACTTTGATTGCAGATTATTGCAACAGTAGCAACACATGTCATAATACTAATACAGTTTAAAATTTGAAAAAGTGAGCTAAAAAACTTTGCTCCTATTTAAAAATTATAAAATAAAAATACTTAAATTTGAGTAAAGCTCAGAGTTTTGTTTTGTTTTGTTTTTAATAAAATAAATAAAAGAAAAAGATGTGGTAACTATGTACCTAATTTTAGTGGGAAAATTTTTGTTTCTTTATTTAAATTTTCGTGTTTGAAAAGAATAAATTAATTACAGGAGTCTACTACGTTTTTCAAATTAAATTTTTTCAACACTATAACACTAATGTCTTATATTGTTTCTATCGTGCATTTAAGCTTACCTCATATGTTGCCCTTAATAACCGTTTTTCTATAAGGAACGTCGTCAGTCACAACGTATTTTATAAGTACATATACAGAGTGCGCCAGAACTCGCGCCCCAGAGAAAAATTTCATGTAATATAAGATACCAGGAACATGGAAAAAATGCTTAAAAGTTCTATCTGTCAAAAAATTTTAACATTTGATATTTTTTTATGTTTATTTAATGATACTGATGATCTTGTATATGTTTTTTTTTTACAATTATTTAATAAAGTTACAAAAATTTTGCTAATAAAAGCCACAAATAACATTGAACAGAGTTACAATTTAGAATACCGCCTCCTTGTTTCCTCTTTTAATAGCCTGAATAAAGCGTCCAATTTACACTCAAACGAGTTGAATACAACATTTTATTCTTCGAATTCGACTCAACAAAGCTTAAACTTGCTTTAAATTTGTTAAAAATAATCTGAGGTTTCGTAAAAACCCTAAATTTTGACAGTGTCGAAGAGTAAAATACTGTTATTTTGGCATTTTCCATTTCGTCAATTTTGATATTATTTTCACAAATTTCTTTATAACAATTTCTAACTTTAGTAAAATATCTTATGCAATATTAGTGTTGGAACATTTTTTGAAGACAACACAAATTTTATAGTTTAAAACTCTTGTTGTCTTCATAGCTATCAAAAAGAGAAAAGTTATAAAATTTGACATAGACATAGCTTCATATCATTTGTTTTCCATTCTTAAACATTATCAAATTAATTTCAGAAGAACAGGCCACTTTTTTGGAAATTTAATTGAAGGCACGATAAATTGTTTCAATTTCTTATTAACATTAGAATATTTTTTTCAGCGAATTATGTTAATTTTTTATTGGTCTAAGTGCGTTTTTGAGCAGTTTAATGTGTTGTGATTGAGTTTATAAGACATCTTATGATAACAACATTATTTATGTGATATAGCTTTAAAAATTATATTTTGGGTTAAGTTTTTGGGCGTCCTGATTATGTAATCTTGAATTTAGTTAGCGGAAACGGCAGGTCTTGTAAGTCCTCTTGAAAAAAGTCACCAATTTGTGTCTTATGGTGTAAATAACATTCAAGAAACTAGTAAATTAAACAATAAATTAATAACAACATCGGAAACAAAAAAAAATAGATGCCTACATGATAATAATGCAGAGTGGTTATAAATGATTTTCATCTAGCCAGCTTTGGAATTTTTTTGCATGTAATTTTTTTTGTGCCGCTCTACTTTTTTTAAAGCTCTAGTTCTGCCATTAGTGTAACTTATTAATTAATAATAAATTGTTGTTAATTAAATTTTTATTGTTTCAACTAATTTCCAATAATAATTGATAATAATATATACTTTGGAAGAAAACAAGTTTATAATTGAAGTCTATTTTCGAAGTGGACGCTTAGTAAACGGCGATTTTTTAATTTTGAGTTAGAACAAGTAGGTACCCTTATTTTCGTAAAGCGGCATTTTTTATTTTACATGTATAATATGAAAATTGACAGTTCTGTTATTTTTTTAAAGTTTGAAACAAAAATTTGAATTCATTTTTATGCTTAGCTGAAAGTCTTCTTCATTCGAGAGTTGGTCCGACAGTTTTGAATCACCCTGTATATACACAGATCAAAGTATTTTACTAAAATTCATATTGATATTTTGTTGATTTTTGTTCTCTAAAACTTGTTTTTCACGTTTAATTAAATTTCTGATCACAGTAATCTGTGATTCTGAAATTAAGTTGTCTCTACATTTTTCATTGCTGCCAAATTAATTTCCGAATCACAAGCTACTTGATCGCAAGTAAATTATTTATTACATTCATGTATGATAATTTTTCATTTTCTACCTTACATTATTTCCCTTAATTTAGTCATACTATAAAAGTCTTCTAAGGCATGTGAAAATTATTTTCAAAAATGCAAATTATGTTTTTAACATCAAGTATTACTGCATAACAGTGTTTAAAATATTGTAGACTTTAGTTTCTACAGTTGTGAAAATTTACTACTCCATGGACATGTATGCAAATTTAGACACTTGAATGTATTTTTAATTATAATTGCTTCTGTATGAAAGATCAAGTTTCTAAGATTGATTTTCAGATGGCATTTCTTAAATTCCTAGTAATGCGTGTCAAATTCTGGGATTAGATTCACAAAATTGCAAATATTTAACAGTAGAAAGCTGACAAGCTTAAAGCACTCCAAGTATTGACGTTTAGAAATAAAATCCACAGTTTCCATTGTCAAACAATAAAGCTTCTTGTCGTCTTAGAAGCTACAGGATTTCTGGTATTTTTTTCCTTGGAGAAGCATAAATCGAACTAACGGTGGTCCAAACTTTCCAATAGTAGTCGCATCGGCCGCCAATCTTCCCCGATATAAATCCACTCGAAGTCGCTACAAGGCTGATCGTGACCGACCCGACCTGCCTCACGATGACCCAACATATCTGGCGACAAATCACGGCCATCCGTGATTTATTGAGCCCATCACGAACACAATAAGGAAACTCGTCGATAGTCGGCACTCGATTATAAACAATACGGCTGCGGTTCTCTTTTACAAGAGATGAGTCCAATCTCTTCGGTTTACGTGACCCGAACGAAAAAATTGCGATTTATGCGGAATTGCTAAAGAGCACAGTTAGGAATTATCGTTGTTACCCTCGACCTCCGATTGTTGCGACATTGCGTGGGTCGGAAGTTTTGTGCTTTTCACACCGGTGCCACGCACGACTTTGGATTTGTTCAACGAAGTGCACGTAAACCCGGGCGAAAGGGAGGAGATTTGCGATTTTGTAAACGCCAATGAAGAGACGGATAGGTAATGATAATGTTTACAAGCAGGTCGAATTACCTTGGTGTGAGCCTAATTGTCTTAATGGGATGCAACAACCACTGATTCTAAACCATAATAATTACAGTCACGAATGACTCACTGCTGGTTTTATGGTAAGAGCTGTCATTATCACGGTGTGAACCGCCTATCATGAATGCAAACAAAGTTTACATTACTTGTAATTAGTTTATTATCTGTGTTTATTAGAAAACAATGTATTGGGTGGAGGAATAGCAACAACAGAAGTAAGAACAAAAAACAAGAAATCAAAATCCAAAAATTCTCATTTTAAATAAAGAACGTATGTTGAAAATTGTGTTTGGTACGATCTTATTTTTCATTTAGGTAAGTCATCTTTAGGATATACAGGGTGTGTCAGAACTCGCGTCCCAGAGAAAAATTTCAAGTAAGGTACGATACCAGGAACATGGAAAAAATGTTTAAAAAATTCTGTCAAGAAATTTGGACAGTTATTTTTTGACATTTGACATTTTTTATGTCTATTTAATTACTAATGACCTTGTATATGTTTTTTTTTATAATTATTTAGTAAAGGTACAAAAATTTTGCCAATAAAAGCCACAAATAACATTAAACAGAGTTACAATTCTCTTGTTTTCTTTTCTAATAGCCTGTAGCAAAAAAAACTTGGAAAATTATTTTTTCAACAGAAATAAATAAGAGTCAAAGTGCAAAATTTAAACTATAACTTTTAATTTTTATAAATATAATTTTTTTAACATTTCACCTTACATTTTTCTCTGGGACGCGAGTTCTAGTTCTAAAACCTAAAACTGAGTAGTAGTTCTAAAAACATAATGACTAAAGTTTTTTAAATAAAAACATAAGATTTTTTTTAAATCACACTTATTAATACAAAGACAAACATATGCTTAGAGATCAAGATAATTTGTAATCAAGTCATTTTTGTATCCGAAAACGTAGGTATGTCTGTTTTTGAACTAACTGCAGGTGAAACGTCAAATAAAATGACAAGTTGAAAGGTAAAACGCCAAAATGGGCTGGAATTATTCGCCAACGTATAATAATAGGACCGGTCTTTTTTAAATAAATTTAGTTATTATAATCATCATCTTTTTGATCATGCGATTTTACCTCTCGACTTATCATTTTATTTGACGTTTCACAGTCATTCGCAAAGGACATACGTTTTCGGATCCAAGGACGAGTCGAATCTCTCGATACTTACTTAGTTTTTATAGTAAAAATCAGGAGGGTAGACCGGTCCGTCATTAATTTCATTTTTTCATTACCAACTTAAAAGTGAAATAAAAAATTATATTGCAATGTAAACTGAAAGCCTTGAACATTAATTTACATACCAGGTGAATAAAAAGTATGGAACCAAGCGTTTTTTTCGTAAACTAAACACTTTACGAAAAAAATAATTAGTGTAGCGTAAAGTACAATTTAAATGTGACCATTTATCAAGAATAACATTTTTCGAAATTTAATTAGAGGTCATTTTTAGATCATAATCTTGAATTAAAAAAATTACCATA
>NW_025401063.1:18086361-18113648 GCF_015345945.1 Tribolium madens | reverse complement strand
ATTTATGAAATACCGATTTTGCATCCGTTTTCTTCTCAACTTACCCACTATTCTTTAGAAAATCGGTTTTATACTGATGTACACTAAAAATTTCGAGTTTTAGATACGACATCCAAAAACATTGGAAACACTGCATGTAGAACGTCATTTCCAATCTATTACATTAAATTTTAAATGCCTTTGCAAAGAATCGTACAAAGCAACACTTTTATCAATAAACAACTTCTTACTCGTAGATATTGAACCTAACGTCAAAAAAATTGACGTTTTGTCATCGCGATGTAAACGTGGTGAGGAGAAACGTCAGATGACGCACCGGTTAACCCCTGTGATTTTTCTCATACTAATTTAAAAAGAAATCATCAATTGTAAATTTTTCTGGGCCATATCTTAAGTATCTAATTAAATTAAATTCGTGTCTGTTTGAATAATGAACTTTACCTTTACTTTTCAACTTGATTTGAAATTTTACACTTTTTGGTTTTTGAGTAATGACGTCATCGACAATTTTTAAAAGAAAATCCCCAATTTTTTTTTAGCGAATTCAATAAATCCTTTAGTTGTCGAAATGACATCACCAAAATATTATGCATTAAGTACATAAAGTTTAAAAAAAAAATCATCCATAAATTGAAATAGCATCAATAAAACAAAAACAAAGATACAATTTTAAATCAAGTAGAAAATTTTGTACTTAAAAAAAAATTGACTTCGAGCATTTTTGCCAAAAGAAAACATTTTCAGTTTTAATAAATAAGATTATTCCATAATTTTGCCGCTCATTGTATACATATACCAAAGTAAAGGTTTCATCTTACACCTAACACTCATCATTTTAAAAAATTTTAGAAAGCTCCCCCCCAAAATTAATATCTGGATCAGCCCCTGTAGGGTTAGTTAACTTATACGCATAATTCAGGGTGTGATAGGTTATGCCAAATAACTAACTAACAGTGAAAAAAAATTTCTAATAAAAATTTCTTAGTTACCAAGATATATCGTGTTAAAAACACCATTAGACTTTAAAATTTTAGATAATTTGCGCTGATGACACCACGCCATGCTTGTCAATAGCTAAGTGATGCGATTTTCTTTATTTTGGTGGAGTTAAGTGGTATTTTTATTGATATTCGACAAAAATAAAAAAGAGTTGTTTAACTTGTTTTTTTTTTTTACTTATTATTGATCATAATCTTTCATTCCCTAAGTTTATGCGTCTAAGACTCACAATGTATGTACTTGATATTATTGTAAGGAAGGCAGAAAACAGTTAAGAAAGTTATTTATTACCTTTATTGTTAAATATTTTATTATTATCTAAAGATGCGAATCACAAAATTTTAGATAAAAGTGTGCACCTAATCTTATTCTGGACGTTTCGCTTCTAATCCCTTAGAAATAAATGTTTTTTTCATAGTACTCAGAGAGTTATCTAAATAGATCTCTCAAGGAATTCTTCCTTCAAGAATGTTAATGTTGAAATGCATTCTCTTTTTAAATGTAATTTACAAATTACAACTTTTTTAACGATGATGACTTTAATGATGAGAAGAAAAAAATTACCTTATCTAATGACAATTTGTATAAATACCAATAAATTAATTAATTAATTAAAACAAAATTCAATGATGGATGCTATCAAGGGTAACGCGAATTGAGGTGTCTCTACTGAACAAATAAAAATTTATGTATATTTACATCTGGAAAAATTGTGAAAGAATCAAAAATATAAAAAAACACATAAAGAGTTTATGACTTTAGTATTCCAATAATCTTGAATTTAGACATTAAGGTATTAACTTGTTTTCATTTAAAACATGTTTGTGGAGACTGCTAGTGAAGCTTTGGTACAAAAATAGCAGACAAACCTTAAAATAACAAGCTTTTTGAGTAAACACTAATCAATACAGACATTTATTTCTGGAAAAATTCCCTATAATTGCCACAACGGTTTCCGCTTTTCTTCCGTTCTTTGTAAAAATTAAAACATGTCAAGCTCGACCATTTTCCGTCCAGTGACGTCTGTAATTCTACGAATCCTTGTTACCACAATCTCAATCGATCTTACAGCTTCTAAAAATGGATATTCTTGTGGTATTCTCAAGTTGTTGGATGCCATTAAAACGTCGTGTCACGCACTTGTTCAATACTTACAAAAACTGTTGGCTTATTATTCATCCCCTACGAATATTGTTTCACACAGAACCGGAAGAGTAGATGATTACTAAGAAGCTCCGGAAAAATTAGTTTCAATTATGTACGCTCACGATTGGCATTATATTCAAATGTGTTGTCTTGAGAAGCTACAGAATTTACAGTTGGACTAACGTGGTGAGTTTTATTGGTATTCCTGATTCGGTTAATTGATTCGATGGATGGTTCTGTCTATGAAACGACTTTTATTAAGGAAACTTATCTTTAGTTTTAATGGCAGGTAGTTAGTATTGTCGCTTAAGTGTGAAGTGTGAGAGTGTCTCTTCTTCCTGATATTATATTTCAGTGAGTTACCGAAATGACTTTTGTGTCCAATAATTTTGACTTCAAGCAAGCTTTTTCTATTTGAGGAGAGTGGCAAAAATCTCCAGGAATGTCTTCCGGTTTTGCCGGCCCACACATTGCAAACAAATTACCTCTTCAAAGTTGTCAGCAATTGTGATAACCTCTGGGACAAGATCGTCATAATGCTGCCGTTTAACGGAATCGACGTATAATGAAATTATCAGTATTTTTATTGAACAGGTTGTCACAACCTTAACAGTCGTAATGAACCGCGACTAATCACTTACAACTCCAACAGATGGGTAACTTGCATATTTACGATTCTCATCGTTTGGTCGCGTCTGCAAACACAAACCGTGTAACTGCTTCCGAATAGACGTGAAGACATATGCGATCATTTTTCACATCGAGGACATTTTATAACCAACCACAAGAAACTAACTAGTGGCTATTACACAGATGAACGGGCAAAAAAGGACATGGGAATGGATTTGTCCTTTGAAACAGCAGCATACCAACTTGGGGAGATTTTTTAACAACCATGGGAAAAATACCTCGAAAACTTATACACACATTTGGACCATTTATTTGATTAGTCAAATTACACAAATCGGTGGAAAAAAATCCTAGAGAGTTGGAATTTTTTTAAACGCTTTCTTTACACTTGGGTAGACATACAGGGTCAATATAAAGTATGGAACCAAGCGGTTTTATTTTTAATCATTTGCCTCCAGAAAATAATAATTAATATAAATTAAAGTAATATAAAAAATGTGATCGTATTTTCCGAACGCAATTTTGTTTTGTTTTTGAGTTATGCGATTTTTTTTTGTCAAAATTGCAATTTATGTGAAAAATTTTTTTTGAAAAAAATAAATATAAAGCAGATAGTTGTAATCCTTAGAGTATAGCTTTTATGAGAAAAATGATTTTATAGTGGGTTGCCATTCAAAAAAATTATTTTTTTTGTAGAACTCAAAAACAAAAGGAAATTTCGAAAAATTTTATTCTTGTTAAATCATCACATTTTTATAGTACTTTATCACTCATCAATTAGTTTTTTCAAAAAATAAATAGTTTAAGGAAAAAACGTTTGGTTCCATACTTTTTATTCACCTGGTATATCAAAAGTCTCCGATGGTGGGGGGCGAGCTCGAGGAGGGGGAGGGGGTTAAAGGTGTCTTTTTTTGATTTGTTGCTTATATCTCGGAAATTATCACTCCTATTGGTTTTTATCTTCTTATCAAAATTGAAGCTTACAAAATTTCCTACAAAAATGGTCCTTTGAATTTTTGTTGTAGGACTAACCGTAAGCGAGTTATAGGGCAGACAAGAAACATCATTTAAAAAAATGTGCTTTATCCGCATTTAAAACAGAATTAATCTTGTGATTTGAAAAAACTGACAGTAAATTGAATTTATTGGGTCCAATACTTCATTAAAGGAAGGGGGGAGTCACGAGGGTCATAAATACAAACTCATCGTTTATGTAATTTGTGCAGAATTTTCTGTAGAAGTCTATTTCTGCATCAAAATTTCCTACAAAAATGGTCCTATTCATTTTTGTCGTAGGACTAACCGTAGGCTTCTCAAGTTTGGAGTCTACATAAAATTGCATTAAAAATCCTTTGAAACACATTTCATTAGTATGTGGTAAGTATTTATATGTGTAGAGCGTTCTCCAAGTAAGCTGGTCTGCCTGAAAGGTGACTCGGGTGTAAACATTTAAACGTAGATATAAATAAAAATTTTGGATGAAAGAGAGAATCAATCTGTAAGGGGGTTAAATGGGGTGCAAATGTTTAAACAAAGAAATAAACATAAAATTCTTTAGAGGTGTAAAGGGGCACTAAAATCAGATTTTTCTAAAATTAGTTTTTAAGAGAATAAAACGGTGTACACATTTAAAGGGATATAAAAACATTATATTTAGAAAATATGATCCTTAGAAAGCATAGAAGTGCACTTTTCAAATTTTAATGAAATAAATTAGAGTTTAAACGCTTAAAAACAAAATTAGAAACATGAAATTTCGAATTTTGAGAGTGCAGAAGTACACTGAGACGACACTTTATGAAAATCAACATTTAATATTTATTCATAAACATAGCCCATGCGAAGAACGAGACTACTATAACTGAGTCCTATACATAACATAGGTAATTATATATCTAGCATTATAGAGTACCTAAGCCTATGGAATGGTTTTGTGAACGGGCTTTTTCCCATTTTATATCAGAAATACACGTGGACAAAGTCGCAAGCAAATGCTAGTTCAGCATATAAGGATGACTCGGAAGACTTGATAGACCCTCGTGGCACCTCTAATAAACTGTTGGATCCAATACATTCAATTTACTGTAAGCTTTATTCAAATCATCGATATTAAATCATCTATGTATTAATATTGTACTGAACAAGACTGTAATTAGGTTTTCAATGTTTAAGTTGAAGACGAAGATGCAGCATATGAGGACGACTCGGAAGACTTTCTAATGAAATGTTGCACCCAATAAATTCAATTTGCTTTGAGTTTTTTCAAATCACAAGATTAATTCCGTTTTAAATGCGGTTAAAGCACATTTTTTTTTAAATGATGTTTTTTGTCAGCCCTATAACTCGTTTACAGTTAGTCCTACAGCAAAAATGCAAACGATCATTTTTATAGGAAATTTTGTAGGCTTTAATTTTAAGAAGCAGGCAAAAACCGTTAGGAGTAATAATTTCCGAGATATAAGCAAAAAAACAAAAAAAGACACCTTTAGCCTCCTCCCCCTCCTCGAGCTCGCCCCTCACCTTCGGGGACTTTTGATATATGTCTACCCAAGAATAAAGAAAGCGTTTAAAAAATTTTAATAAAATATGATACATTCAACTCCAAGATTTTTAATCAAATTTTATGACAATTGACGTGGCTTTGAAGTTTCAACACGTTTTGCAAACTTTTACCAACAATCAGTCAGACTTAATGATGTCTTGTGCCAAGCGGATTGCGACAGAATATAATAATTGGAAGGATATGAAATCCGACATTCAAACACGTTTCGTACGGTTTACAAGAATTAGAACATCACCATCAATCCAAATTCCACAGATTCTCAATCCGACACTTCCTGCGTTTTTATGCATCTTTGGAGCTTTACCATTCCGGATTTGTTGCAGATGATATGACAATAACCGTCACAAATCTGGAGAGGATATCTTGAATTTTAAAAAATATATCGCGTTGTTAGAGGAGCGTGAATTTATATCTCGAGAAAGCTTTTTTATATCTCTTCAAATAGTTCATAATTATGATATTTTTTGTTTACAGTGGATAACTGTTGTAAAAGTTTAATAATTCCCCAGTCACTGGAAAAATTTTCGCACTAGGTGCGGCCGCTATGTCACAAAAACTGTTTGAATTCCCCACGGATTGTCTAAACTACAGGCCGTAAAATACGCCCATTAAACAATTATTTCTCTCGTTAGTCTGGTGCATTCTTCTCTTGCAACGGTCGTTCTGTATAAATGAATTTTCTCTAAAGAAATAACTGAATTAAATGAATCCTAATTGCAATTCGTTATTATGTATCGTAAAGTCTAGCGCATAATTATGCCGAGGCATTGTGCAAAACTTACCATGAATATCGTCCACGCATATTCGTAGGTCTTCTCTGAAAGCGGGTAAATGAGGGTGACATTGGCAGGTGCATGGGTTGCTGTATGAAGGGGCTGAAGCTGTGCCACTGCTCAAACCCACGCAAGTTTCGGGAGTGCATGATTTCACATCTACAACAAGAGAATAATTTGTGTTTTTTAGAGCTTGAAACTATTTATTTCTTGAGATACATGTGTAACTATAATAATTGCTCGTGTTGTTTTAGTTATTAAAATTTGCTTCAGTACTTTTGAATGCAACTTTTCGAATAGAAACTGACCAAGATAAACTTTTTGTTTTATTTTTTTAGATTTCGATTTTCTATAAGATTTTTTTATCACAAAAAATATTATAAACAGCGTTCCATATTGCTCAACAAAAATATGTAGGTTTTGAAGGGTTAAACATACTGGGAGCGCCAGAACTTGCGCTCCAGAAAAAAATGCCATATAAAGTAAGATACCAGGAACATGGAAAAATGGTAAAAAAAATTTATCTACCAAAATTTCGAAGTTATGAGAGTTTAAACTTCGCACTTTGTTTCTATTTATTTCTGTTGGAAAAATAATTTTCCAAATTTTGTTGCTACAGACTATTATAAGAGGTAACAAGGACGCTCTATCCTAAATTGTAACTCTGTTCAATGTTATTTGTCGCTTTTATGGAAAATTTTGGTACCTTTACTAAATAATTGTAAAAAAACATATACAAGATCATCAGTATCATTAAATAGACATAAAAAAATGTCGAATGTCAAAAAATAATTGTCAAAATTTTTTGACGGATAGAATTTTTTAAACATTTTTTCCATGTTCCTGGTATCTTATCTCACTTGAAATTTTTCTTTGGGGCCTGTATTATAATTTTACATGTATTTTGAAATGTTAAGAGTTATTTTAATATTATAGTTTTAATTTTATTTTCACATACAATTGAAATACTTAAGTTTTTATTTTTGAGTCTTTTGAAACTCCAAATTTTATACGTTTTAGTAACAAGAAACCCGTTAAACTAACGAATACAAAACAAAAAATTATATTGCTTTTGTGTACTGGGTAAATAAAAGTGAACTATGGATTTTAAACATTGGTTCTTCTCAAATTTATTGATGTTACGATAAAGATGTCTTTAAACTGAAATAATTATAACAACTTGTCATTATTAATTTTTGTGTCTTTGTTGCGATTTTTTATTATTAATAAGTTTTTTTTGAGTTGATTTCTTAAAAATATACAGGCTGTTTCCGCTAAACCCCACATTAGAAGTATTGGGAGTTCTAATTATGACATTTGTCTAAAATTTTGTTATTTTAAATAGAAAGCTATGCCTTTTATTGCATTTTTGTATTACTCAAGTGATTTTACGAGAGTTTTCATCAGCTTCTAAGTATAACCGTTTTCGAAATATTTGGACTTTTTGAGTTTTTTTGGATTTCCATTCAAAAATCGATGACACTACCATTTTTAATTTTTTTTTTGAAATCATGGTTGGGCATATGAAAGAGAAAGGTCATATCTTTTCTTTAGTGTGTTATTTGAGAACTAATTAACTAAGCTATGCTAAACTAGCTTTGGCTAATGAATTTCTCGCAATATAAAAAAAGTTACTATAACTTGAAAACTAATAAACAATAATAAAGGAAATAAATACAGATCGAAGCATTAAATTCTCCTCCATTTAATAAAGAAAAAATTTGGGCGTTTTATTTACAAAAATTGAGTTAAAGGAATTAAAGTTTCCCAAACGTAATGTTAAATTTTGGAGATTTGGTAATTATTTTTGCACCAAAAGATAGATCTAACCTTTCTATTTCATATGCTCAAATATCATTTATAAAATAACAAACAATGGTAAAGTTATCTATTTTTGGAATCATCTATTTTTTTGAATTCAAAAAAATTCAAAAAGTCTTAGTATTTCGTAAAAGGTTAAACTTAGATATAGGGAAGGCTGATGAAAACTCTCGCCAAATCACTTGAATAATCCAAAAACACAATAAAAAACAGCTTTCTATTTAAAACAACGACGATGATACTCACTTCCGGTATAAGTGGAAGTGCCGCCATCTTGTAAATATTTTTATTGAGCAGGACCTAACCTAATTTTAAATACCTAAATACCGGGTGCGGCATCGGTTACTTCTAATTATTATTTGAAACTGGCGATATTTCATATACCTAACTAATTATTGATAGGTTATAATTTGAGAATTTTTCTAATTTTTTTTGATAATAAATGAGTCCGTAATAGTTTTGTGTGTTTTATGAATACTTTCTGTTAATTTACCTATATCCTACCTATCTACACTAAATGATTCTGTACCTGTTAGCGCATCAAACTTTGATATCACAATTTCAAATTTTGACTTGGTTATCCAAATAATCGTTTTTTCTTATTTAAACACAAACCAGACCCGTGATTTATGACAAAATGGTATAATTTGCCAACAAAAGAATTATTTACTGGTAGCCGACCGCTCTTTTTGTTGTAAACCTTGGAATCTTACCCCAATTGCAGTTCCCCATTGTCACCTAAATTTACGATGGCACAAGAAGCAGGTCATAAATAAAAATGATTTTCAAAGTTAAGATGGAAAATTGCGTTTAATTCAAAATCTAATTGGTATTTTTTTTCTGATTTTGTAAACAATTGTTCTAAGTGAATCTGCGAAAGTTAGTATAAAAATTAGAATTAAACTTTATGGGAGAAAATTACCTTTTATTTTTTTTGGCTTTGTTTGTAAATGAAAAATTACCAAAAAATTAGAGAATGTACCTTACTAATGCCCAGGTAAGTGTGAAAAAATTCAACAATTTTATTTAATTAGAAGTGGGGATTTTCTTTCTGGGCGTAAGGGATGCCGCACTCGGTATAATTGTTAGAACTCCTAATATGTACTTCTAATGTGGGGTTTAATCGAAACATATAGTATATATCTTCAGTGCTAAAAGAAACATAAACTCTTCCATTTTGTACCTTCTGGGGTGAAGACGTCCCCTTTGTTCTGCCTGGTGATCCTTAGACTAACATCCGTCATTCCTCCCATCGTGTATACCAGGCATGGTAGCATCAAGAACAAGAAACCAGCTACCTCCATAAGTGATCCGTTCTCACAACCATTGTATCTGAAATCAAAGCAGAGCAAAACCCTAATTTATAAACAATTAATTAATTTTTACAGGAATTTGGGTGATTGATGGAAGCGGAAAGAGGTTGAGGTGAAACGAATTTGACAAGATAATAGCATTGGAGAAAGAGTTCCCATGAAACTGATCTGACTATCAAATATTGTAACGTTACAATTATTTAGCACTGTTGATGAGAAATGTCTTATATAAGTACCGAAAGAGTGGCTTTGTAGTCTAGTGTATTTTCCTAAATGATAATAATTACACAAGTCATGTCGAAATCAGATTTGACGATGTAATGCCAGGAATTTTGTATTACAATACAGTAAAAGTTTTGTTGCTCAAACTTTATAAATCACATTTTTCCGCTACGTGTGTGTAAAGAAAAATTTAATTAACAACTTGATAAACACCAGACCGAATCCGGGTAATCCGGACTCTTAAACTCTAGAGAACGTTAATTTTTCGATGCACTTCATTTCTTAATTTATTACTCATAAATTAACAATTTCTAATAGAGACATAAAAGTGACTTGAGCATTAGCAGACTAATAAACTTTACTTTGCTTCTGTTAAATTCTTATGAGTTCTTTGGTCACAGTTTTATTATTCATGATTTTTTTCACTCTGTTTAGGGAGAAAGCAAATCGGATTCTACTCTAACCTGATTTTTTAAAGTGATTTTGAAATTCTCTACTAGGTGGGCTCTCAACCAAGAAATATGATGATAGAATAATAAATTGTAAACAAACTTGAAATATATTTATCAATGATTGTAAAGTACTACTCGGGATGTGTGAACAGTTGAACAATTTGTTTGCTTGCCAACATGAAGATATTTATTTACATGCAAATGTGGTGTCAAGCTATTTGATAAGTTTGCTGCTGTTGCAGGTAATTTTTTATTACCAGTAATTCATCTTTAACATTCTAATAAACTTGGATGGATTGTTACTTTTTTCTTTGCTATATGTAGAAAATAATGACAACAACTTTTCTTTTTTTTTTACCTAATAGAATCTCTTAATTGAGTTTTTATACCCATATTGTGAAAGTAAAATTCAACAATATTAGAGAAATTTATTACAAAAAATACGACGATAATGGCACATTTTTTAGAGCTTCAATGGAGAAAATTTTTATTTTAGAGGAAAGTCGGCAAGTTTTCTTTTTACCTATCATTTGTCCTGAATTTGACATATAGTACTTATACCTAGTTTGTGTACAGTTAGAATTTCATTCTAGAAAAAGCATTCTTACCGTCAAAACCAACCTTCGTAATTTAAATAATTGTCGATGCCACAGTTTCGTACCGCATTGTATCAAAGATCATTCACTTATACCGTAATTCAAACATACAGGGTGGGCCTGAACTCGCGCCCCAGAGAAAAATTTCAAGTAAGGTAAGATATCAGGAACATGGAAAAAATGTTTAAAAAATTCTATCTGTCAAAAAATTTTGACATTTATTTTTTGACATTTGACATATTGTTTTTTTACAATTATTTAATAAAGGTACAAAAATTTTGCCAATAAAAGCCAGAAATAACATTGAACGGAGTTACAATTTAGGATACAACTTACTTGTTTTCCCTTCTAATAGCGTGTAGCAAAAAAAACTTGGAAAGTTATTACTCTAACAGAAATAAATAGTGTCAAAGTGCAAACTTTAAACTCTCATAACTTCGAAATTTTTATAGATAAAATTTTTGTAAAATTTTTTCCATGTTCCTGGTATCTTACCTTATATGGCATTTTTCTCTGGGGCGCGAGTTCTGGCGCACTGTATAACAAATACATCGAAATCTTTAATTCTGGAAATTCAGTGTTTACGTTCAAGAGTCAAATTAAGAACTTGCTTTGGAATAATTAACTTTGTTCATCTAAGTTGGATAACTGATGTTAAAAATAAATGCAAAAGAATTTATTTTTGTTCAATTTTTGTTTTTTTTTTCTTTTCTTCTTTAAGAATTCTTTCTTGTTTTTTCTTTTTGTTTTTAGAGACTGGCAATGATTTCTTTCTTTACTTTTAGTTATTAAGTAACTTCCGAATTTATTTTTATTTAAATTTTATATTGTTTATAGTAATTATTTTTATTTTTATGTTAAACTTTTCTATTAATTTTCTTTTGAGATTAAGTTGAATAGCTTCAAGCTAGACTTCGCCTCCGCATCTTTGTATTGTTATTATTATTGAAAATTTTTGTTTCCTAAAAATTCAGAAAATTTTGTAAAATATTGATGGCAAAAGATCTCATGATTTTTGATTATTTTTCAGCGTCTTTGTTAAAATAAACATTAAATAAAGTTTGTCTCTCAGAAAAATATTTAAAAAACTTTCAGTTAACCGAAATGATTATTTTTCACAATTAGAAACCATTAGTTTTAAAATAGTTGTGTTTCTTTGCCAATAATAATGTTTTTCTAAAATGCTCAATCAATAGATCTAATTTTAAAATATAGTGAATCAATTTGTAATTTATTAAAACCGTTACGTCTCATTTGAATTTAATTTTAATAATTAATTAAGCAGCTGCAATTAGTGTTTTATCTCTTGATTTATTATAATTTCGATTATAATGAATCAAAAGCCATGAGTTTTGACATTTATTTCAGTTTCTAAATCTTTCTAAACAACAATGCTCGTCTTATTGATCTCAATTTTTCCACTTTCAACGCCGGCCTATAAAATAATAATGAAGCAATAATAAATTTCCGTGCTAATTAATCAAAGTGGGTCCCCATTGACTGCTTTCCTCTTTGGGCATTGTTCACTTCCTTGGTCCGAATTTAAAACTTTAACGTGTGACATATTCACAGGAAAACACTTTCGTTTGCATTGAATGCAATTTGAACAATGGTGATGCGACGTAACATGGGTAAAATCTTAGAGGCGTCACGTTTGTTTGGTGCACGTTCCGGCATATGGCAAATATAGGAATGTTTGTATAAAAAAACACATGTTCAATATTTCATGGTACTTTTAACGGTCTGCAATAACAAGATTTACGAGCTGCGGATTAATGATCTTGGCCAGATCGGCCTATGGGACGATATCTTGACGCCATATGGCAACAAATGCGAAAAACGAACTCTCAGATAAGCAATTATTGCTAAAGTATTGTTTGATATACCGTTCGGGCTTTGTTGGACCGGACAGATGGCTGGACATTTTTGCAGGTCAGTGCTTTACGCAGGGCCGTACACAAGGGGGTTCAAACCCCCCACGAAATGCTGAGCACTTTGTTATATAATGTTATAAGTGTTAAAAATTTAGTTTTTTTTTGTTATTTTAGTGAGTTAATTTTAAATTCTTGTGAATTAATTTTTCATGTGTTAATTATACAGTGTTTCATTTTTATTGTTAGGTACAAATTTAAAGAGTTGATAGAATATTTAATTTTAAGACAAATGTGTTTCGAAAAATGCTATGAAAGGGATCTACACACAAAAAAGGTACGTTTTTTAAAGGGTTTTTCCTAATATTTCAGAATAGATAAAATTTGATCCCTTTATATGTACACCTAAACAAATACCAAAATAAGAAAATCAGGGGCGTCCTAAACGGTAAAACAAATTAATTAATTTTTAATATTTATGCCCTTTATGGTCTGTAACATAAATTTTTAAACCGATTATTACTAAAAATCCGTAAATTGTATCGGAAAAACACAAAAGACCTTTTTTTATGAAAAACTATGAAATTTTGTTGCTGAAAGTTGCAAGAAACCACAGGCAAAATAGTTACAATAAATTTTTACCCTAATCCCATCTAGTTTAGGAAGCCCCTAATTAAAAATTTTAACATTTCATTTTTGTACTTGTTTAGGTGTATAAAAATTATCATCTGTAGCAAAATTTGAATTTTTTTCTAAAATGAATTTGGAAATATTGAAAAAAAAACTATTAAAAGACGCACCCCTTGCGAAGCATTTTTCGATATACCAAGTGAATAAAAAGTATGGAACCAAACGTTTTTTGCTTAAACTAGGTATTTATTTTTTTTAAAAACCAATTGATGAGTGATAAAGTACAATAAAAATGTGATGATTTAACAAGAATAAAATTTTTCGAAATGGCAACCCACTATACAATCATTTTTCTCATAAAAGCTATACTCTAAGGATTACAACTATCTACTTTATATTTAATTTTTTCAAAAAATTTTTTTCACATAAATTGCAATTTTGACAAAAAAAAATCGCATAACTCAAAAACAAAACAAAATTTCGTTCTGAAATTACGATCACATTTTTTATATTACTCTAATTTATATTAATTATTATTTTCTGGAGGCAAATGATTAAAAATAAAACCGCTTGGTTCCATACTTTATATTCACCCTGTATGTTCATAGAAAATTTTTGTTTTAAAAATGAATATTCATCTCCTGTTTAAATTTGTAACAATAAAAAGTATTAAAATTTATTTTATTTTCTATTACTTTTGTGAGTTAATTTGTATTTTTTTATGGATCTCTTATTTCAATTTAAAATAAAAACGTGTACTTAGAGATTTTTGCTTTTTAATTTCATTTTCATGGACCAACAAGAACCCCCCACCCTCCCCCCGAAAAAAAACCCTGGTTACGGCCCTGGCTTTACGAAATTTTCACGCATATTTCAGCACATCTACAACTGAAAAAGATAATACTTTTCCTCTTCCCGAGACCTCGTTAACTTGTCAACACGCCTTTATATCAAATTATATCGGAATTATAGGGATTTATCGCCGGCGTTTAGCTCAACATTGTGAGAAAAGAGTACGCATTGGCTATTAAACGGTATCATTTTGCTCGTTTCTTGCAGGTAATTGATCGATTTATCCATTAAAATATCAATAAAGTTGTTATAGACGAATCGCTGATGATCGCAATTAACTGTTGATAAAGTGGTGCTTTTTGCAGGAAGGACAAGGACAAGGGTGAGTGACTCCGTACACTATGGAGACAACAGATGGCAAACGGAGACTGATGCCATAATAAGATGGCGATTCTGATGTTAGTTTTCAAGCGTAGACTTCACGCTGTGATTCCTTGGAAAAGCGTCAATGGGTGAAAAAAGGGTAGTGGTCAAGGACGTAAAGGACAAAAGATTCTTATTTCAATCTTAACATTTTGAATGTATTCCGATTTTAGATCACTAAATAGTCATACTAGTCATAGTAAATTGTAATGATTTTTTCGTAACGAAATAATTTTGTTCTAAAATCCCACACTGTTGCGTTATTATAAGTTGGTCAAATTGTTTGTTACTTTAATTCGCATTATTCGCAAATTAAAGTCATTTATGATAAGCATCTATGGGCCAAATGAGAATTGCGAAAGTCCTTACTTTACTAAAGTAGGTTATCATGTTTTTTTGATATTTAAATTGAATGGATTACATTAGTGTGTATTAAAGGCAATTTTAAAAATTCTCTACTTTTCCATTCGTTTTTTACAAAAGTGTTAATTATTTTTTTCTGGTGAAACCGTTAATTTTTTTCCAATTGGATTACAGTTAATTAATAGCTTAATGCTTAAGAGCATTCAGAATTTATCTTAATTTAAATTAATTATTCAAATTTGCCACCCAAAAATGGTAATTTTTCAAATGGCAACCTAATATGATTTCTTTGTAAACTTCTAAACTATTAAAAATTTGGGTTTCATTTAAAAGAAATTGTTTATAAACATTAAAAGTTTTTTTGACTTTCAGTTCGCGGTTTATTTGTTTATTTTTTTTAGAGATAAATTAACGAATGCCTGAGGTTTTATAGCTAGAGACAACTAGAGTTTAATAGACAGTTTAAAAATCGAGAATTTAATAGACTGAGATTTTTAAAGTATAAAACTCGTGTTGTCTTCATGATTTTATGCAACACTATTATTGAATCAGAAATTTTATCAAATTCACAAATTATTATAATTTCAAAATTGACAAAAAATATCCATCAGCGTATTTTATAGACGTTTTTTGTTATAGATGAAGCGTATTTTAACATAAGAGGTAAGCTTAAATGCACCATAGAAACAATATAAGGTAATAGTGTTGCAAAAAATTTTTGTTAGTACTCATCATCATTAATGAAGAAAAATTGATTTTGTTTATTTGTTAAAAATCTTGGCTAAGTACAGGATGATGAACTTTGGCTGTTTCTGTTTGAGTTGGCAAAACAATTAAGGGAATTCGGCTTTTTGCAACACTGCAACCGGACTTGGTGTTGCTTACAAATATTATTATAGTATATCTACAGGGTGAGCCAGAACTCGCGCCCCAGAGGAAAATGTCATATAAGGTAAGATACCAGGAACATGGAAAAAATGTTAAAAAAATTTTATCTATAAAATTTTCGAAGTTATGAGGGTTTAAAGTTTGCACTTTGACTATTTATTTCTGTTGGAAAAATAATTTTCCAAGTTTTTTTTGCAGTAGGCTATTAAAAGAGGAAACAAGGAAGCTGTATCCTAAATTGTAACTCTGTTCAATGTTATTGTGGCTTTTATGGGCAAAATTTTTGTCCCTTTACTAAATAATTGTAAAAAAACATATACAAGATCATCAGTATCATTAAATAGATTTTAAAAAATGTCAAATGTCAAAAAATAAAAGTCAAAATTTTTTGACAGATAGAATTTTTTAAACATTTTTTCCATGTTCCTGGTATCTTACCTTACTTGAAAATTTTCTCTGGGTCGCGAGTTCTGGCGGACCCTGTATAATGAAACAAGATCTAGGTACCTTCAAAATAAAATCAATATTGCCAACTCAAACATTAGTATTTTTCTAAAAAGAAGGAGTATTTTTAAGATAAAAACATTACAAAAATCAAATGGAATAGTTTGGAATAGTTTGTTTTCAAATAAAGCTATCCAAATTAAAGTAGGGTATTTTACCTCTCACAAAATGTTTTTTGAAGTTAGTTTTTTCCAAATCAATTAAATCGTCACGATCTTTCGTTGCCTGCAGTAATTATGATGAATAAATAAATTTTAATTTGTCAACTTGTCCAGACTTTCCAATGAAAGTGAAGCTTTCTTCGGATGTATGAAATAAAGTCGTCTTCGATTAATTTATATAATTAACATTTCCCCTTTGAAAATGATAAGTAACATCTTGTATAATTTCACAATTTTTACTTTTTACACACGTGTGGATGGAAATAAATAATTTTAATTAATAAACTATGTGAGTTTTCTCAAGATTTCCAGCGATGTTCTTCTTGGGAAAAAGCCACGACTTACATGGGTATCGGATTGTAGAACACCCGTGTTTATAAGTTCACGTGATTGTTTATTGAGTTGCTACAAGGTCGTCTAATTGGAAACTTTCTTTAAATTATTAATGGAGTCTAGCTACTGTACAAATCAATCTTTTGTTATTAATTAATTAAGACAATACAGTCAGGTTCACTTTCAGTGTTTATCTTTAATTATCAATGTAACGCCGGAAAAAATATGTAACTTCCTTGGAAAAAGTGCATTACAAATCATATCGATACAATACGACTTTCACGCCGTCCTGATTTCTCACAGGTGAGAAAAAACGCGCATTTTGTCAGGAAGTAGAGGAGAAAATATTGATCAAACAAAATCATGTGAAAAAATTACAGCTTCTGCTGAAAAAGTAAATCCGAATAAATTTGCAATGACGGAGGTAATGAACCGTCACAGTCAATGAAATGGTCCCCCGTTTTTGCCATACCATCGGCATTCCTGCAGTCAAAACGGCGTAAAATTGCCATATCTGACAAAAGGGTTCAAAATTTAACCTTTTATGGAAAAAACCCATAAAACTGCCCGACGTGTCTGAAATGGGCCACCAGGTGGTACCTAGATTCCTTTCAACGCATCTAAATCGTACCATTTAGTTTTTTTTAACTTGTTATTCAATTCAATTGTGTAACAAGTGACGCTGTGTGCATAATTAGTTTGCATGATCAATAACACAATGCACTTTCTTGAGTGACCTCTCAATTACCATGGCGTGTGCCTATTCATTGCTCAGGTGCTCGTTGATTTATTAATAGAGTATGCAATGTTTGTGGAATCGGTACTTGAATCAATAGTCACGAAAAACTCTTGACTTTTCTAGTGGTTGTTGGAAAATGATTTTTGATAGTTCTTGAGCATAAATGGATTAAGCGGGCTTATTGTTCGAAACGTTACATATTATGTAATTAATTTGAATTTGAATGCGTAAGAGATGCTAATTTTTTCGGTACTGATGATGAGATAACAGATTTTTGCTTTGTAGTTACGACATGCTGATTCCATATTAGATCTTGAGGGTTTAGAAGAGTATAATCTGTTAATTGATTCCAATTTCTTAGCATTTGGGAATTGAAATTTCTATATTTTTATGTGATTGTACGAGTATATAATTATACGGAGTGGAAATTTAGTAGAACACTTTTTTCGTTTTAATATTATAATAATCCTGAATGAATATTCTTGTTTTACTTTCTTTATTTTTGTATAATTGTGACTATTTAATTATATATTAATTAAATTAATACACCAATTTTCGTTTACACAAATAGAAACAAATCGCATCAACCGAGAAGTAAAGGATACTTTCAAAGTGAGGATATCGATCCTTTTATATTTTTCTTTAATTTTTATATTTGTTAGTTAAGTTAAGTTTATTAAAATTAGGTATTTTTATTAGGAGTATTTTTTAAGTAAACTTTATTTTTAACTTTTAACAATTATTTTTACTTTTAGTCAGTTTACTTTATATCTATTTATTATGTTTTTAAAATGCAGCGTCTGCATTCGTGTCCGATTAATATCTATGCTTTTATAACGTAGAACAAGACATTTCATCAAATAAACCAAAAAATCAAAATAAAAATTTCATATTGGAATCTTATTTATTTCGTGCACTAAATTGTACCAAATTGCTAAACTGGTTTTTATTTTTCAAATAAGAATAAAATGTCTAAAAATTTATTTATTGTCAATTTTTGATCAAAGTGAAATTTAAGTTCGAAAGTTTTGACTGTTTTTAGATACTTTTAAATTCAGTTTTGTATCTGAAACAATTTAATATAATTATCTTGCTTAAAAATAACTGAGGGATTCCTGTCTAAAGTAAATGCCAAGTTAGGTCGAGTTAATTTAATTCTGAGTTAAATTTTTTATATTATATGAGATTTTCTATACACTATTTACATAAAATTTAAACGAAAAACATTTTATCTGCTACCAATTTTTTATCGGAATCTCATTATAATTTAAAAGTGAGAAATATTATCAAAATGAGGTTAATTCGGATAAAAATTTATTGTGGTAATTTAAACACCTGCTCAATATGCAAATAGCTTTTTGACGGTAGAAATAAAGAATTCTTTACTTTCTGCTTACTTTGCACATTTTTTTCTATTTTCTGTTTAAAATAATTCTTTGTTGAATACCCGGAAATTTGGAAAATATTTTTTTATGTTTTAACGACACTCTTTACCAATAAATAAATTAAATAAAAAGTTACATCTTTAAAGTTTTATAAGTCTTATAAGTTTTATAATCTTGTATTTTATAATTTTAATTATTGATTTTATAATACTCAAAATGAGATAAAAGAAATATTCATTAGGTGTTCCCGACGATCTATGTAAAACATACTTCAAGAATAAATATAAATTTATATTTTTATATAAATAAGCTGAAATATAATATAAATTGAAATATAATAATTAATAAGTTTAATTTATGGTTCTATGAGTGTACAATTGCGGAGATAGAATTTTGGACGATTTGTCATTCGACTGACAAAAATGTAAAACGTGCCTTATATACAACTAATCTCGCTTTCGGTTTTCGTAATTTTTATCCTGACAGCTAGAGAAAAAATGACAACAAATCAAAATAATTTATTGAACTATACAGGCTGTTCAAAAAATCGCGCACAGCCGTGACACTGTGTCATCGGGCGGTGTCCTAGACAACAAGAATTTTTTTTTAATCTCTAAAAATTCCGAAATTATGAGAGTTTAAATTTTGCACTAAGACTCTATTTCTATTGGAAAAATAATTTTCCAATTTTTTTGCTACAGGCTATTAGAAGAGGAAACAAGGAAGCTGTATCTAAATTGTAACTGTTTAATGTTATTTGTGGCTTTTATTGACAAAATTTTTGTACTTTTACTAAATTTAAATTTTTACTTTAGTTTTTAGTGGAAAATATCAAATTGAAACAAGTTATTTGCAAAATTGCAAAACTCGCGCCCCAAAGAAAAATTCCATATAGGGTAAGATACCAGGAACATGAAAAAATGTTATAAAAATATATCTATAAAAATTTCGAAGTTATGAGAGTTTAAATCTTGCACTTTGACTCTATTTATTTTGTTGGAAAAACAATTTTCTAAGTTTTTTTGCTACAGGCTATTAAAAGAGGAAGCAAGGAAGCTGTATCCTAAATTGTAACTCTGTTTAATGGTATTTGTGGCTTTTATTGTTTGTATTGTTTGTACTCTTACTAAATATATAATTATATACGAGATCATCAGAATAGACTTAAAAAAATGTCAAATGTCAAAAAATAAATGTCAAAATTTTTTGACAGACAGAATTTTTTAAACATTTTTTCAGTACTTTGGGGGACCACCCAATTACTCCCTTTCAAAGAAGTGCGTGATTTTTTGAACACTGTTTAATAATACGTACTGCTGGAATTATTGTTTCAGAAAATCGACTTCAAAAAATAAATTACAATTAAAACTTTCAAATTTTAATTTCAAATGTCATTCATAATGACAATGACAATAAAGCGTGGCTTAAATTTATATTTTTTAAACTGACATAAATTTGATGCCCAAAATTGCGTGTCCGCAATTGTATTACAAAAAAAAACACTAAGTATAAATTATTGGAAATCACTTTTTATAAATTTTTGATATAGTGAATATAATGAGACAATTGTCACTAAGTCTAATTTCCATCTATACCCAATTTGGATTTTAAACAGAAATACCGAGTGTTCAATTAAAACTTCATTCGTTTGTTATTTTGATATAAACGGTAAAATGGAAATGTCAAAATGACACTTATCTTGTTGTAGCAATGTTTTTTTTTCTTAACAATTTTCAAGAATGCTACTGTAAATCAAGTAGAAACCAAACAAGGAGCTAATCCTTCTTGTTGCAAGCACTCACTAGGTAATAAATATGTATCTATTTTAAAATTTACGTTAAAAACAAAAGAAAATGAACTTGACGACTGATGATTTTGACTCACATTTTACATCAACGGGCCGAAATTTCCTGTTACAACAGCCACGCCACTTTCACTCACTATTTTCAAATTTTCAAAAGTCGCAGTATAAAGTACTCAGACATCGCGCGTATTTTCGCACGCTTACACTCCGGAAGTGTCGAAGAAGTTGCACAGCCGCCGCTACTGAAGAGAATGCGAGAACTGGCCAACGAGAGGTGTACTCAAGAAGCAACCAGGACACTTTCATTCATTTCTGACGCAGATGGTGGAACAATTTTTTCACCGATCATCGGAAAAATCGCAACGAAGGTTGGGGTCGCAAACTTGAACTTCTTGCAACTCTTAACGCAAGTTAATTTTAATATTATCGCCATTAGATTTGATATAGTGCGTGTTGGGAGTGATTGGATTAAGAAGATTCCGAAGGAGATTCTTGCTGTGATTTATGAGGGCCGGAACTATCAAATTAACATTTTTGGGTTATAATTTCTTATCTTGATATATGTTGATTAAAATACCGTTGGAAGGTGGTAGTTGATCTAGTTACAATGTGGGCAGATTTATATTTCAGGATTTACAAGATTTCTATGTGACTTGGTTTAAAGGTGGTTCACCAGTTATTTTCAATTTATAATAGATCTTAAATCGACAATTGCAAAAAAGATTATTTAACAATTCTGGAGACTTTCATGAATTTTCCTGAATTCGAGATTGAAGATACGAGTATGTCTGAATTTAGTGTTAAATTATATAGAACTACGTGAGAAATAAATTCAACTTGAAATATAAAAATACATCCAACATAAATTAAAATAGCAAAACCTTCATTAATATAAGATATATCCTAGTTTGCTAAAACACTCTTTTTATTCTCTTAAAAAAAAGGAAGTGAGATTTATGAAACTACTTTTTGTGCAAATCCTTTTATTAATGTTTTTTTTTTTTCAAAATTTGCAATAGTGTCTCCATATAGCTAACGGAAGTGTTAATTCTGGCATATATAAAAGGCAATAAATCAATACACAGTGGTTAAAAAATTACCAGTATGGATGTTGTTTGTACCTTTCTTCCTTTCGCAAATTACCATAACTTCTTTCCTTCTTTAAACACGATAGGTATTATTTACGATTATGGTTTTAATAAATAAATAAGTATAATTTTTAATGGAAATGTGGTCAGCATTTTTGTTTTCGAAATATTTCAGTGTTAAACATCTGTTGACTATTTTATGTGTAGGAGAGTTTTCTACTTGACCCCAAGGGAAACAAGACTTTTTACTGCAGTGTCTTTAATTAAATACCTATCCGATCAGAGTAGCCTGAGATTCTAAAAGCTAATATAGAGTCAGAAAGTAAAAAATTTAACATTTCTCATACATATAGGTATCTATCTTTTTTATTCTTGTATTTCTCAAGGCTTAATTTAATAGAAGTAGATTTTATTCCAGGTTTAATTAATTATTGTTTCTGAAATGACAAAATAGTCCGTAAAAAAGTCGTTTTATAGATTCATATTGTTATTATTTAAGTCTGCGACCAACAATACAACAATTTATTTTTATACAGTCTTTTTTATTTTTATCTCAGTTGCAAATTTCTGGATATTGATTCAACAATATTGCAAATCAGTAAATTCTACATAATTAAAATAATGCTATTTTTAAAATAATGTAATATACTCATTATTAGACAGAAATATTTTATTTTGAATGTATTATTACAATAATTCCTTCAATTTGGGACGTAGTACTTTACCACTCGAATTTTTGGGAATTTCTTCGACAAATTTAACTCCTCCATAAAGCCGTTTTTGGACTGAAACATTTTCTAGCAGGGAATAATATAATGATTTTTATTTTTAATATTTTACTTTCAACATGTTGCACAAGTTCTTCTTCTGTAACATTTTTATCTTCTTGTTTTACAACTAGAGCAACGGGTACTTCCCCTGCTCGGTCATCAGGCTTGCCAACAACACCAACATCTTTAACGTCTGGATGTTGCAATAAAATATTTTCTAACTCAGCTGGAGAAACCTAAAAAAATACATTTGTTATAAATGAACAATATCTTCTACAATACCTGAAATCCTTTATATTTTATTATCTCTTTTAATCTTCCTACTATGTAAAAAAAACCATCGTCATCATAATACCCCAAATCACCAGTTTTCATAAATCCTTCTCCGTCAAAGGCTTGTTTAGTTTCCTCATCACTTCCCAAATACCCCTTCATTTCTCCGTCACTCTTAAATCTTATCTCTCCTACAGAATTCGCGGGAAGTACCTCACCAGTTTCAGTGTGGCAAACTTTAATCAAAACACCAGTAGCAGGTTTTCCCAAAGAGCCATATTTTTTGACATTTTTTGGAATCAGAGTAATAGCACCCGAAGCTTCAGTCATGCCATAACCTTGCCGCACCGACACCACATTTAATTTTTTCACCACCATTTCTTCTATTTCTTTACTAAGAACTGAAGCTCCACATAAAACATCTCTCATTGAAGAAATATCGTAGTCTTGCACCATGGGACTTTTGATCAAAAAATGAAAAACTGGGGGAACTCCGAAAAGTTTGGTAATTTTGTAATCCTGAATCGTTTTTAGGAACAAGTCAGGAACGAATTTCTCAAGAATCACAAATTCGACTCCTAGGAGAACACACCCAGCTCCGACGCCGAAACCAAAAATGTGAAAAAATGGCAAAAAGGCAATAGTGGACTCGTTTTCATTAAAATCTATCAAGTTTGGGTCTGCCATGAAAGTCATGGTGTAGCGTAGGTTGGCATGGGTTAATTGGACGCATTTTGGAAATCCGGTGGTGCCTGAAGATGTCAAAATTAAAGCAACGTCGTCCAGATTTGCTTCAACAGGACAAAAATTTTCACTGTCATTTGCGTTCTCAATAAGGTTATTAAAATTGACACCATAGTCGGAAGTTGGGGCATCATAAATATATATTTTTGAGGGGAAAAAATCTTCGTTTTTTAATTCGAGAAGAGTTTGCAAAGACTTATGGGTAGAAAATACCACTTTTGGTTGACACGTCGACATGATATGTTTTAGTTCTCCTGAAAAGTTAATTAAAAGAGAAATTTTTTATTTGGATCTACCTGAAGTGTAGTCATGATTTAGGAGATTTACTTTTGCTCCAACATAAAATCCAGCGATTAGTGTCAGTAAGTATTTCCAATGATTTTGTGATATTATAGTTAACACGTCTCCCTGTTTTATTCCGATGTTTTGAAGCTCTTGAGCCAGTTTTATTGAGAGTTTGGAAAAGGTTCCATAATTCACAACTTCGCCAGTTGCAGTGTCGGTCTAATTTTTTTGGTATGAGTAACATACTATAAGTTGTAGGAAAAAAATAAATACCAATAGTGTTTTCCCCGAATTCCACTTTTTCAGTCTGTCATGAAAAATTACACCAATGGCTTTGGAAGGTAGATTTATTACATCAGAGGGTCCAACTTGAATTAGCCCAGACATGATTTCAAAATAGCCACCACACAACTAAATTTGATTTGAATTCTTTACTCTTTTTTAATTAAAATTTTTAATATATGATTTCAAACAATTATTGAGTTATTATTTTATTCTAATTAAATATCGTTTATAATTGCATGTTTAACGATATTATTTTTTATTCTTCTAAGATTATTTCGTAATTAAGATTTAATTGTTTAGTACGATTCGACACAGTTTTATTATTATTTCAAAATTAACCAATGAAATTATGTATTGTAATTATTTTTACTGAATTGGTTGCTGAAATAAATTCGTATTAAAAAAAAACAATAAAACGAAAATCTAACAGCGTGTTTCTTGTAACATGATATTGATCAAGTCGATTATTATTAATAGAATAAATTCTAACATCATGAAGAATTTTATGGAAAAAAGTAAGCTATTTTATGTAGGTACCAATTAATGAATTTTTGACCTCAGAGCTATTAAAAGTCTCCCCCGGGAGTGGGATGCAGGAGAACACCATAAATAAGTTACCGTTTTATGGTTTCCCGCCAAAAAAATGGACAAAAAGCTTATAATTTTTTTGTGTAATTATATAATTACAATTAATTCTAATTTTTTTTAAATATTTTTTTATGTAGGTATGTGTAAAAGGAAGTCTAGAGAAAATGCATATTTAGCACGTTTGTTACCTAAACGTCTCAAATAAGAGGATATTCTGAAGGCGGCCCTATGTATGTGCGAGGTAGAACGTCAGATTGTCCATTTCTAGCAATGTTGCTCAATTGGCTAAAAACGAACTTCTCCCTTGGAGAGGTTTTGGTGCCTTAAAGTCCTCTAAGATTTTTTTAAATTTCTTGTAAGTAGGTACACCCGGGGAAAAAACTATTCACCAGTCTAATTTTCTGCTCATACTGCGCTTTGTTGCAATAGTGTTTCCGACTAACGTTGAGGAGCAGGTAATATGTACCTTTAATCGAATTATTATTTTTATGTTAACTTACCTTTAATTAAACAAAAATAATTGTTAAATTTTTCTATCACGTCACACTATACTGGGTGCGCCCCAGAGAGAATTTTCAAGTAGGTAAGATACCAAGAACATGAAAAAAATGTTCAAAAAATTTTGACATTTATTTTTTGACATTTTTTTATATCTATTTAATGATACTGATGATCTTGTATATGTTTTTTTACAATTACTTAGTAAAGGGACAAAAATTTTGTCAATAAAAGCCACAAATAACATTGAAAAGAGTTACAATTTAGGATACAGCTTCCTTGTTTCCTCTTTTAATAGCCTAGGAATAGCAAAAAATCTTGGAAAATTATTTTTCCAACAGAAATGGATAGTCAAAGTGCAAACTTGAAGCCCTCATAACTTCGAAATTTTTATTGATAAATTTTTTTTATTATTTTTTCCATGTTCCTGGTGTCTTACCTTATATAGCATTTTTCTCTGGGGCGCGAGTTCTGGCGCAGCCTATATAAATATATAAAAAAAGTATTTCCTTTGCTTTTTTGGCGTAAAATTACAGGTAAAAATTTGTTTCCTTTTGACTGGTTATTATAAAATGTATTATTAAGTTCAGAATTTTGATTATAAAGAAATAACTTGATAAAAATTGGCAAAATTCACAGTTTATTAAAAAATTCTGGCATTTAAAACTAGTTCTACAATCTTGATTTTTGAAAGCTGAAGATAAAGAACCTTAAAAGTCAAGTCAAGCTAAAAATGTTTTTCCTTTGCAGTTTTGGCGTAAAATCAAAGGTAAAAATTTTTTTCCTCTTGTAAACTTAATCCGGGAACATACTGTATACTTGCAAAATACATTTTTTAAATAAATTAATTTATTTGTAATTTGATAATTTGAGCAAGCTTGTTAATTATAATCACAATTTAATGTATACGTTATAATCTATGCTCATTGAAGTAATTTTCACAAAAAGACATTTTTCGGGTCCGGACCAACTTCCTAAATAAGGGTTTTTCGACATATTACCTGCTCTCTAACTAGTTAGTCTGAAACGCTATTGCAACAAAGCGCAGCCCGAGTACAAAGTTAGATTTGTGAATAGTTTTTTCCCCGGGTGTACATGCATACCTTGCACCTAGTGTAATAGTTAATAGATATGAAACAGACTGATGGGTAGCTTCTCTGGTTAGTTGGAAACTCCCTTCAATCGTTACACGCATCGAAAACGGTTCAATAATGAAAGACGTTTATTGCCTCGAAAATTGGGGTTATGTCTCGTGTCAAAAGTGGTGGAGGCATCATGACGTATCGGAATGTTGGAAAACAGTCTTCGCAAGTGGTCCCAAAAAGTAAGTGAGGTTATGTGCTTCTTGCATGAAAATTACTCAAATTTTAAGTAAATTTTTTACTTTCGGATTTATGTTGTGTTTGTGTAAGCACAATGGGTCCTATTTCTGTTAACGTTTTAATTCCTAACCAAGAAATGCACACGCCACAAGATTTTCGAGATTTTCATTAAATTGCAATTATTTTTATGAATGATTGCACACTATTTTTGAATTAATCGAAAGTCTAAAGTGATTGGCTTTCTCACGTTTATTATAATGGCCGACTTAAAACGGACCAATCACATCAGTGTACTAAATTTTTTGAATGAATACAAAAATCTATCGTGATTGGTTTTTTACATTATTATAATGGCCGACCTTAAACAGCCCAATCACAATGCTTACAACTTTTACAATAATCCTTACGTTAATTCATTAATATTTTTTTAGTGTAATTTGCAAATAAAGTGCGATATTTGTTAGCAAATATTTTGAAAACTATTTGAGATACAAAAAAAACGCAAAGACTATGTTGTAGGAAATTTTATGAGCTTTAATTTTATGCTTTAAGCTTTATTATTTTTTTGTAACACTTACTTTTTGTGATATGAAAAAGCATAAAAGGACACCCACCTTCTTGGTGCCTCCCCGCCACCTGCTCAATTTTTTAACAGCCCTAAAGTCAAAAATTTTTTTCTCGACTATGCTTTTTACGATTTATTTGTTGATTGAGCTAGTATTTAGATGTGATTTTACAGGTGTTTAATTTTTCAAAATTTCAAAAATTATGCAAACTTTGATATTGTTTTTAGCTAAAAAGACAAGTAAAACAACTTTTTGTATTAACATTTATATTATTTAACACTAACACCAAAGAAGCCGACAAATAAGCCATTTTCCCTCATCATACAATTTCTCTTAATTTGAGTCTCCATATTTTACCACTGGATAATAATTATACCAGGTAAATAAAAAGTATGGAACCAAACGTTTTTTGTTTAAACTATTTATTTTTTGGAAAAACTAATTGACGAATTATAAAATA
>NW_025401063.1:18048865-18085821 GCF_015345945.1 Tribolium madens | reverse complement strand
CGCCGACACCACCACCGACCGGTGGTAAATCAAAACGGTATTTATTTAGTTTGCAAGTCATGAGTATATTCTAATTTCAAATTTTATAGTCGTCGCAGTGGCTGAGGGCGAGGCAGGGGCAGGGGCCGGGGCCAAGGCCATGGCCGGGGCCAGAGCCAGGGCCAGGGCTAGGGCCAAGGCCAAGGCCCAGACCAAGGCGAGGACCAGGTCGCTGGGCTATCCCAGTACTATCCCAGTACCAATGCACAGTCTTGCAAGACTGTGCATTGGTACAAGAATGTGGGAAGTATTAATTATTATTATATATATTAATTAAATAAATAATAAATGATAATTATTAGCGATATTATATTTTTTCCCTTAGTTTTAGAATATATTTTAAAGATTGATGTGAACTATCGCTACAAAACACTGATTCAAAAAATTACATTATCAAATCTAATAGGATTTTCCCGATCTACTTTTATGGTAAAATTGTCATATTATATTCCAATTATTTGTGGTATAGACAACGCTTTATTTAATTTTATATTGCATTCTGCTTCTCTCAAATAAAAATTTAACATTTTCGACGACAAAATCGAGGTAAAAAATGAGAAAATGAGTATTTTTAAAATGACAAATAGACACAAATACAAATATTTATTTAGCAACCGGTGCTGTATTAGTATTTACTGTAAAATGTTGCTATTATTCCATAAGCTTTGCTATCTGTCTAAAATGTGGTTTATGTACAATTATTAGTATCAGGTATGTTGTTTGAAATTTTATTATTATTATTTTTATAAAAAAATATTATTATCATATCTAAAAATTGAGAATGAGCCCCCAACAATTAGGAATGTTGAGCCAAATCAGGCTTGACATTTTTTAAATTTAAGCATTTCTTTAAGAAATTTTTTTATTTTTTTGGCAAGTCTAAAAAATTTTTAATTCGGGTTTTCTGACACTTTCTTAGTCTCCCCAACTGTCTTTTGTAGCACGATGTTTTGAGACGTTTCGAATGACATTTTTTTTTAATTTAAGCATTTCTTTAAGAATTTTTTTTTAATTTGCATTCATAATACGTTTATTAACGCCTCCAGTAGGAGTCGTTTATGGCTATCTATAAAAGCACACTGTGCTTTAATGAATTTAGGGTTATTTAGTTTTTGGATGCCGCTTTTGACTTGTCAGGTAACAAATTTTGCGTTGTTGCTTCGGCAATTTCGCGAATTTCGGGCGGAGTGCAAACTAAATTCTGTTTCTCATATTTTATTTATTATTATTATGTTGTAACACTAATAACTAATAATTTGTAAATTTTATTTTTAATGACAGACGGCAGAAATAACTCAAAAAAACATACTCGTTTTATAATGGCATTGGCGCACTCATCCTATAAAAAACTCGCCTACGGCTCGTTTTCTAACTTGGCATTCGTGCGCCAAATAAACCCTTATAAAACTTGTATACTATCTAAAGGTTTTTTTGCAAGTCTAAAAAATTTTAATCTAGTACATCTGACACTTTCTTAGTCTCCCCAACAGTCTTTTGTAGCACGATGTTTTGAAAACTCTGGATTGGCATTTTTTTAAATTTAAGCATTTCTTTAAGAAATTTTTAAATGTTTTCTTGCAACTGTAAAAATTTTTAAACCAATACATCTGACACTTTCTTAGTCTCCCCAACTGTCTTTTGTAGCACGATGTTTTGAAACGTCTCGATTGGCTGAATTAATTCTCTATTTTTGAATCAATCTAAAGTCTAAAGTGATTGGCTTTCTCACGTTTATTATAGTGGCCGACTTCAAACGGGCCAATCACATCAGTCAGTGTACTAAATTTTTTGAATGAATACAAAAATCTATCGTGATTGGTTTTTTACATTATTATAACGGCCAAGCTTAAACGGTCCAATTACAATGCTTACAACTTTTACAATAATCCTTACGTTAATTCATTAATATTTTTTTAGTGTAATTTGCAAATAAAGTGCCATATTTGTTAGCAAATATTTTGAAAACTATTTGAGATACAAAAAAACGCAAAGACTATGTTGTAGGAAATTTTATGAGCTTTGATTTTGTGCTTTAAGCTTCATTTTTTTGTAACACTTACTTTTTGTGATATAAAAAAGCATAAAGGACACCTTCTTGGTGCCTCCCCACCACCTGCTCAATTTTTTAACAACCCTAAAGTCAAAAATTTTTCTCTTGATCATGCATTTTACGACTTATTCGTTGATTGGGCTAGTAATTAGATAAGTGATTTTACAGGTGTTTAATTTTTCAAAATTGGGTAATTTTTAAAGAATACATTTTCAAAATTTATGCAAACTTTGATATTGTTTTTAGTTACAAAGATAAGTGAAACAACTTTTTGTATTAACATTTATATTATTCAACATCAACACCAAAGAAGCCAACAAATAAGCCATTTTTTCCTCATACAATTTCTCTTAATTTGAGTCTCCATATTTTACCACTGGACGTTTTGGGAATTTCATTGATGAACCTCACACCCCCGTAGAGCCGTTTCTGTGCACAAACATTCCCTAAAACCAATTTATTCTTTTTATTCCTTCGTAAAAAACAATTTTACCATTAACAAAACAAACAAGTTCTTTCTCCGTCACATTTTTATCCGGTTGTTTGACCACAAAAGCCATCGCTATTTCCCCTGCTACTTCATCAGGAATTCCAATCACTGCTGCATCTTTCACTGCAGGATGCTGAATCAACAAGTTTTCCAATTCAGCAGGAGATATCTGAAATCCTTTAAACTTAATGATGTCTTTTAACCTATCAACAATGTAAAAAAAGTTTTCTTCATCATAATAACCCAAATCGCCTGTTTTGAGATAACCATCATTGTCAAAAGCCTCTATTGTTGCGTTTTTGTTAGACAAATAACCCATCATTAAACCGCTGCCTTTGGCTCGTAATTCCCCAATTTTATGCGGTCCTAAAGCCTCTTGAGTTTCAATATCACAAACTTTGATTTTATTAGTGGGCAAGACTTTGCCTACACTGGCGATTTTTTCGGTTTTTATTGGCGACATTGTGATGCCGAGAGAGGCTTCAGTCATACCGTAAAGCTGGCGAACAGCTTTTAAACCTAATCTGAAAAATACAGTTTTTATTTTTTAACTAGAATTATGGTATTATTAATACCTGTCTTTAACCATTTCTTCCAATTCTTTGGTAATAACAGCAGCTGCACAAATAACGTCTTTGACTGATGAAGTTTCGTAAAAACTCACAAGAGGACTTTTGGCCAAAAATAGCAGAAGTGGAGGGACGGTAAAGAGTGTCTCAATTTTGTAATCTTCGATGATTTTCAAATAAACTTCGGGTCGAAATTTCGGAATTATGATTAATTTGACGCCGTAGAAAACGCTAGTCAGGGCAATAATGTTGCCCCAAATGTGGAAAAACGGTAAATTTCCGATTGTTGCTTCGTCTTCTTTAAAGTCCAAAAAATTGCGGTCACTAAAAATTTAATTTTTCTTTAGAAGAATTGTTAAATAACTTTACCCAAAGTGAAGAAACGGCACTCTAAGATTCGCGTGTGTTAATAAAACACATTTTGGCAGTCCTGTGGTGCCTGAGGATGTTGGAATAATGGCGATGTCTGTTTCCGGTTGAACTTCGACTGGGCAAAAATCTAAATCAGTTTTGATCAAATGATCAAAAGTTAAGCTTTCCGACTCTTCTTCATCGAACAAAATTATATTTTCGGGCAAAATCCCTTCGTGTAATAGAGAAAATATATTATTTGATGACTTTTTTGAACAAAATATTAAATCTGGTGGACAAATTGTAAAAAAGTGTTTAAGCTCGCCGGAAGTATAATCATGATTGAGGAAATTAATTTTGGCACCGATGTAAAAACCGGAAATTGTTGCAACAAGGTATTTCCAATTATTTTGGGACACGATTGATATCACATTGCCTTTTTTCAGTCCCAGTTTAGTTAATTGGGAAGCTAAGTTAACGGAAGCTTTGAATAGTTTTCCATAACTTATTTCTTCAGTATCAACCTAAAATTTTTTTTGGTAAAACAGTAAATGAACGGAAATACTTACTAGCGCTATTTTCTCTGAATTTTTTCGTTTTAATTCGTTGTAGAAAGTAATGCCGATTGATTGATTTGGGATGTGAAAAGTATCAGAAGATCCTTGTATGATATGGTTACTCATCATGGTAAACGTTTGGCTTCTAATGCCATTAGAACGTGTATTTTTTATCAATATTAAAGTAATTTAATTGCCATAATGGATTTAGAATGTAATTTATTTAAAACAAGACAATTGCGGTAATTACATTAACTATCACAATAATCGATTTAATTTTTATAAAACAAACTAAAACGACAACTGTTTTGAATAATTGAAGGGCTTATTGTAAAAACGTAATAAGCCACATCATCAAATTATTGAGAAATAGGATTTTGGGTTTCAGAAAAATCTATGAAATTTATATTTTGATATTATAACTTTTAGGTTTTTTGATAAATGCACAAATGACTGTGTGGTTTGTCTAAAATCTTGATTGTTATGTAAAAAAATGTGTGGCTTGTCACGTTTTTGCAATAACCCTTTCAATTAATAATAACAATAATGGTAATGTAAAATTATTAAATAATTCGTTATTTAAGTTGAAAAATACTTTTGTAGTTATAGATAACTTTATTTTATATAAAAAATTATTTTTATTATAACGAAGACTAATTAATTATTTGAACTAATTTTTTTATTTACGTTATATGCAACTAATTATACACTTGTGTGCTGGTGGTGGTAGTTTTTAGAAATGATTAAATTGGCGGTAAATTCAAAAGGAGCGCTCCTTATTTCAATTACATAACAAAAATAACTAACCCAAATAAAAGTGCGCGTTAATAAACCACGCCCCAGTTATTCGCTATTAGCAATGAGTATCTGCAAGAGTTGTCGAAAATTGTGCCCCGATTTTATCGTCAATGATTTTGTCACCAACACAATTAAAACAATACCAATTCGAGCGGGTTATAAAACGATAAGAGTGACCTTGAAAAACGCCGATTTAAGCGATAAAAATTTAATTTTTTGTGCATCCACATCCTTGTCTATAGTGTGTCGAAAAGGGTGTCTTGTCGATATCGTCGATATAGTGGTTAAAAGCAGCCCCACGGATAAAACCCTTCGACAGATCATTCCTGTGCATGATCTTTTCGCGAGAGAAGCATTTTTTTATAACACGATTCTAGTGGATTTGGTGGAATTTCATAATGGAAGTGTTAAAATCGAAGTGCCGACACTCATCGCTGCGACTTTGGATGACGGAGATGAAGCAATAATCCTGCAGAATGCAGGATGGGTGCCAAAATACGAAAAGTGGGTCGGGGAATTAACCCAAGGTCATATTTTCAAAGTTTTGCAAGAATTTGCCAGATTACACGCACTGAGTTTTGCTTTCGGTAAACAACAACCGGAAAAAAATCAACAGCATAGAGAACAACTCAACAAAGGCTATTTTAGTGTTTTCGAAAATAAACAAACTGTTAGCATCATACGAAATAATTTGAATCAAGCGCTGAAATTTTTCAGCGATGATAATGTTATACAAAAGTTGAGAAAATTTGAAGATGAGATTGAAACATTGTTGGAGAATATTTTAAATGAAATTCCAGATAAAAGTGTGTTGCTTCATGGAGATCCCACTTGTAATTTTCTTTTTCATTACGAGGTTTGTACTGAGGTTATGCAACTAACAAAACGCTTCGCTAGAAGAGGTTGGCAACTATTAGGCAATTTTTACCGAAAATTGTTTCTTTCAGAAAAATGAAAATGGTAATATTCCATCAAGGGCTAAGTTAATTGATTGGCAATTAGTTAAATTTGGATCACCTGTTTTGGATCTCTCACTATTTCTGTTCACGAATTGTCCCTTTGATGATATAAATAATGTGGACACTTTCTTGAAAAGTTACCACATCGATTTGGACACATTTTTGAAAGAGTTGGATTGCAACATTGAAGAAGTCTTTTCATTAAAAAATTTGGAAGATCACTGGAAGAAATATGCAAAAGTTGGTTTTGCTCTTGCAATTTTAACTTTGAAGATTCTTACAATGGAAATAAATAAGAGGCCGAATTCCAACAATGAAAAATTATCAATTGAAGAATTTATTGAGGGTTTTCAAGGCCCTCCAAATGAAGATTTTGTGAGAAAAATTAAGGATATTGTTAAGTACTGTGTTGCTAATGGACTGATTTGAGTTGTAAGAAAAATAAGTGGCTGAAGCTTACTAAGAATTGCTTGTTTATATTAAATTATTTTTTCTTAACAAATAAATAAAAAAATGTGAAGTGCAATTTCTGTTAATATATTACTTTATTGTCAAAAATTCACACTGTCAACACAATTAACGTTATTTGAAACATGATAAGTACATAAAATTACAAAGTTTTGCCCTAAAAGAACACAAAAAGGTTGGTTAACACAGTAATTTGACTATTGTAAGAACGGATTTCCTGAAACAATACGATGTGGTCTGTTGATATCTTTGTGAATTGATCCTTTTAGTTTGTGGGGCAACTCATTCCAGACGGCTTCAGGTAAGCGTTCTAAAGAAAACCTTCAAAACTTTTTCTAAAAAACTCTCATACTTACCGTTACACCTGTATGCCAGGTCGGACCAAACGACCATTTCTTGCGAAAAACAGAACACTCCCAGCCGTCCTCCGTGAAGAGTTTTATCGAAAATATTGCCAGAATCTGTAATTTTCTTATCCTTTTCATAAATCTGCAATCGGATTAACCCAATTCTGGGTCTGTGGATGAGGTACCAGCGGTACGACGTTTTCGGTCTCCATCCCATATTCCTTGTATCTTTCCAGAGCAATTTCACTTGATTCGGTGTATTTCCAGTGTGCCACAAGGAATTCCGTAGCATTTTTCCAGGGCCGGTTTGCGAGTCGACTAGTTTTATCTGAATACCTGCCTCTCCAACGGCACGGAAAGGGTTGCTGTCCCAATAAGTCTGCTGGTTTTGCTTCCACATTACCACATAGAATTGTTTATTGCTTTGATAACCGAATATAAAGCCGGCGTAATCATCGTCGACGTCGGTGCCCACATAGAAGGTGCCTTCGAAATCAACACCATCGAATTTGTCGTTGCCGACGGCGAGGCCAGGGTCGCTGTTTTGGGTTTGAGTAATTTCAGCTCCTTGGTTGTAGATCTCCCAGATTGGGTCAATTTGAGAAGAGCCCTCCGGGTCAAGAGCTACTGTTTGGTATTTGCTAAAGTCGGTTTGGTAGATGAGGGAGTTGTTGGGGCAGTTGTCGACGTTGTCGCAGTGAGTGTCGTTGTCGGTGTCGCACTGGCAAGCGTCGCCCCGACCATCGCCTAAAATTTTTTTGAATTGTTCCAATGAAAACGAGCCACCCCAAATATCTCAGAAACTAAAATGACTTTGCAAAAACGCCGAAACAGGTCGATTTTATTTCCGAGAGGGACATTTTTTGACGTAATTTTTAAATCACCCCCAGTGTCACTTTAACCCCCACGCACCCCAACTTTCAAAATTCAAAAGGCACTACCCTACTTGTGGCACATCAAATGAAGCTATTTTAGCAAGGTTTTCAAAACTTTTTACCAAAATTGAATCAGACCGTCTTCATGAGATAACAGGGTGTTCTAATAAACAGGGCCGCCACAAGCGGGGGTGCAGGGCGTGCGGCGTATGCGGGCGCCATATCCAGGGGGCGCCAGACGAGCAACAAATTTTAATAAAATCATAAATAAAAAAATTGAATTACTCAAACGACAAAAGATGCAAAAAAATTAAAATACATAAACGTAATTTAAAACAAACTACGACACAATATGCGCAGAAAGTCATCATACTGGAGGTCCGGATGTCCGGAAAAAATTTTGAAAGATTTTGGGGACAGGTCTCCTACATTAAAAGAAGAAAAAAAATCTAAAAAAAAGTTCAGAAATTTCCTAAGCAAGCTAAAAAAAGCTAAAAGATCTTTTTTTCGATTATCTCAGTAACCGGTGGACATCTTTACAAAAGATTACATCTCAAGTAATTTGAATGAATCTATTGGTGATACCTATTACAAATTGTGTACTACTAGGAGGCAAGTGACAAGTAGTAACGTTTCCTATAAAACTATATCACTTTTTCAAATTATTTCAAGAAATTTAATTTTTTTCTAGCAGAATAGATGCAGTTAAACAATTTTGGTATCATATCTGTAGACTTTTTTATACTACGATGAAAATATTTGAAGATGATTCTTGGAATATTGCTACTACCCATAAAACTCCTTTACATGCCTTTACAAAATCGTATTAGTTGTTTTCATCGCAATTTGAGCTGATATTATAAACAAAATAAATGATGCGGAGTTTTGATAGTGTAAATTTTCTTCAGAATCTAATATTTCATTTTACAAAATATCATTCAAATAAAAGCTTAAAAATATATAAATTCTTTATTCCGCTTGAACCGAATATTTATTTCGTAGCGTTGGTCCTCTTCTCGGTCTTATCAAATTCGATTAAACGGGACTGTATAGGTAGAATGAAATTTAGAAAAGTACAGTTTTTTAAGTAACATTTTCATTGTAAAACTTATTTGATTATTTACAACTCTAGAAAACAACATTTTAAATACTTTTTAATTAATTACTTTGATTTATTGACACTTCTTGGTAAACAAATTTAATAAAAAATCTCTTTAGTTTTTAATCTTAACAAAATTCTGTGAATATATTTTTTATAGGTACAAAGGAATACAAACTATCTTAAAAAAAATTGCAAAAAAAACTCGAAAGAGGTTAATTTTGTTTTTAAAATAAACATTTTTTAACGCAATTTTAAACCTCTATGCCAAAAGAGCACCTACCACTACTGATAAAAAAAAATGAAAACACTTTTAAAATGCTCTTTAAAAGCTTTTTTCCAAAATGAAATGATTTTTATACATTCATAAAATATCGGCTAAAAAACTAATCTTTCAGCAGTCAGTATGTTGAAAGGAACTTTATTGCTATTTTTTAGATACTTACATTAAATTATAAGAAACTTTATTGCTCTCTGTCCTTTAGTCCGATTATTTTGACAATAAAATAAAGCAATAAAAATATGTTTGTTACAGCTTCAAAAATACTTATAACAATATTAGTATATTTCTTGTAATTTATTTTAATAGTTTTTATTAGAAGTAATTTCGAATTAGAAACATTATCTTTTGATAGCCTGATTGCCTAGAAAATTGTTTATAGAACACAGGGAAATAAAACACTAAATTCGTCGCGACGTTTCGGTACGTCAGTTCTTCCTTGAATGTGCCATGCTTCCCTCGCCCAACCAACAAAAATTCTTCGCCTGAAGAAGATACAATTAAAGTATCGAAACGTCGGACGAATTTAGTGTTTTATTTCCCTGTGTTCTATAAACCATTTTCTACGCAATCAGGCTATTATATTTTTCAAGGACATTAAACACAAAAAGGAGATTATCTTTTGAATAGATAATCCCATTCAACTTTAGAAAAGAGGCTCAAAGAACATTTTACAAGCACTTTTATTTGATCTGTCGCAAGTGAGTTGGTGTCATTTGAAATTTCGAAACTGAGGTGGGAAAAGTTAAAGGGGGTACTTTTAAAATTGTGTCAAAAAACGTCTTTTTTGAAAACAAAATTAACCTGTTTCATTTTTTTTGCAAATTCTTTTTTGTTCGTTTTTATTAGAACATCCTGTATCTCATGAATGGATGGTCTAATTCAATTTTGGTGAAAAGTTTTGAAAAGCCTGTTAAAATAGCTTTTATTTGATTTGCCACAAAAAAGATAAAAACACATAAGGTGTGCACATTTCAGATGAAACTCATTCTAAAAGAATCTAAAATAAGAAAATTCAGAAAAGACAAAAAAAACGAGAATTGTTGAGCCTCAGTTTGCAGGCATAGTAAGAAATCACGAAAAATGTTTGGAATCTTTGGCCAGTAATATTCTTTGCTACAATAATATGGTTGACGTGGATATAAAGAATTTTCTTCTGGGGGAAAAATAATTTTAATATGTGTACAGGGTGCAGCGTTTTGGATGTCCGAATAGGGAATCTCCAAAACTAAGAGGTTTAGCCAAAAACGAGTAATACATTCTGGGGCTCATTTTTTGAGAAAATAATATTGGTTAAAACCGCATCTCGCTATCGTCTTTTGTTTTTGATTTATAGACAAAAATTAACATTTTAGCGAAATTTAAAAAAATTCATATCTTCGTTATTATAGAAGATACGAATTTGAAATAAAAACATTATACAGGCACTTTTTTACGTAGAATTTAATAATGTAGTTAACAATTTTTTTCAGTTGATTGTTTAGCCGTAATAAAATATACTTGTATTTTTTTAATGGGAATTATAGATGGCTATGTCATTTTTAAAAAGCTTGTTTTTTTCTTATCTAAAAAATATATATTTGTAACAAATTATTATAATACATTTTTAGCAAAAAATTATCTTTGATTTTTATTCGCATGTTGCATCTTCAACTAAAAGGATTTAAATTATATTATTCAACCAGTGTCACTAATGAAAGAGTTTTCTAAGTACTAAGTAATGAAAAAGATGCAAAATAAATTGTAAATCAACTTATTGGCGACTAATAACATTTCTTTGTTTTTAAACAAGCTAACATTACCATTGCAACTTCTAGTGATACAAAGAGTGTAGTAAGAAAAGCCGCTTTAATTCTTCAATAAAATATATTTTATATGACACAAAAATGACGATATGGCTATTCAAATACCCAAATTCCGTATATGTAAAACGTTATCCTACCTCCATTAGATCATCAAACATTTTTTTTTTCTAATTGTGTTGACTGTTGACACATTTGTTTTTCTTATTTTTGGATTTTTTTTAAATATGTAATAATTTTGTTCTGAGGCACTCTGATATTTGTTCAATGCTTCTACCGAATCGTATTTTTTAAATCTTTATAATTTTATCTATTTTTTCATCTATTTTACAGTTCACAAAACTCTTATTGATTATTATTTACACATTTGGAGTAAAATAGTTTTTCCATGGCCAACTATTATCTCACAAAATATGTATTTCACTTTTTAAGTATAGTTATAAAAAAATATTCTGTTACAAATATATATTTTTTAGATCTGAAAAAAATAAGCTTTTCAATATTGCCATAGCCCCCTATGATTTCCATTAAAAAAAACAAGTTTATTTTATTAGGGCTAAACTAATAACTGAAAAAAAATTGTTAACTACATTATTAAATTCCCCGTAAAAAAGTGTCTGTATAATGTCTTTATTTCAAATCCATATCTTCTATAATAACGAAGATATAAATTTTTTTAGATTTCGCCAAAATGTCAACTTTTGTCTGTAAGTCGAAAACAAAAGACGATAGCGGGATGCGGTTTTAACCAATATTATTTTTTCAAAAAATGAGCCCCAGAATGTATCACTCGTTTTTGGCTAAACATCTTAGTTTCGGAGATTCCTTATTCGGACATCCAAAATGCAGCACTCTGTACAGTCAATAATTCCAATCGCATTAAAAAAATTGGGATTTTCTTCTTGAAAACGCATTTTTATTCTATCTTGATCAACTTCATTAACAAGAAATTTTATCCAAATATTAATTAATCCTCGAATAATTGCATTGGTCACCTCATTAATATTCTTACTTAAACTAGGCTTGCTCTGTGACATCGTGTAACTATGTCCTATTCCAGTAAGGTAACTACCATGGCCAAAGAAGTACAATGCACTTAAAACTCTAAGGTGCACTGGTATTCTAGCATTTCGTTGTGCTCTTTGCATAACTGGCCGCTGTGCATTAACTAAATCTTGAAAACTAAATTTTTTTTAACAAAATAATTTCAAAAATAAAGCATCATTCAAAGTAAATAGATTTGTGATATCCCGTAAGTGACGCTGATAAATTCTGTTTTCTATCCTGTTTCTTCTAATGTCTTCTTCATAAGCAATAATTAAATGAGGAAATCCATCAAACGCCATTGTTTATAATGCACTCTTACCACTGATTTGGATTTTTCTACACTGACAACTGACGTTTGTCTCCTTAATTATTTTAAATGCTACCCACAAAGTACCCTTTAAAAATTAAGCATTTAAAAGTGAAAAATAAAGGGTGTATTTAAAATTTTAACAATTAATTTAAAAATTACGTCAAAAAATGTCCCCCTCGGAAACAAAATCGACCTGTTTCGGCGTTTTTGCAAGGTCGTTTTAGTTTATGAAATATTCGGGGTGGCTCGTTTTCATTGGAACACCCTGTATATTATAAAATGTTACTCGTAAAAATCGTCATTTAAAAGATTTTGGTCTATTTACATAACAGACTATGAAAATGTAGCAAAAATTGTATTACCATCAGAATCGAGTTGATCTGGATTGTAGACTAGATAACAGTTATCTTGATGGTCTTTGAATCCGTCATTATCCTTATCATCATCGCAGGCATCCCCTATATTGTCCCCATCTGTGTCCAATTGATTTCCGTTGGGAACTGTGGGGCAGTTATCAATTTGATCGGGTATACCATCGCTAAATGTACAAATAAATCTTTAGAAATTATGCCCAATTACTACTTACTGATCTTGATCAGGGCCTACATCACACTCATCTCCGATATTGTCGAAATCACTATCTTTCTGTTTGGGATTAAAGACATTAGGACAGTTATCACAAACATCTCCAATACCGTCACGATCACTATCCCTTTGATCCCTGTTAGGAATCAATGGACAATTATCCCTCTCATTTCTTATCCCATCATTGTCAATATCATCGTCACAACGGTCACCCTTCTTGTCTTGATCCGTGTCTCTTTGGTCCGGATTCGAGTCATAAGGACAGTTGTCGCAAGCATCCCCAACTCTGTCTCCGTCTGTATCCTTTTGATCGAAATTAGGGACATAAGGACAGTTATCTTTATCGTTGGGAATTCTGTCTTTATCCGCATCGTTATCACACGCGTCTCCTACTCCATCGCCGTCACTGTCCTCTTGTCCAGAATTAGGAACATCCACACAATTATCAAGCTTACATCTTGGGTCTCGACAAGGCAATCGTTGGTCAGACCACCCATCAAGGTCATAATCCGGCCCACAGTGAATACCATTTCCTGCCCATCCAGTCTTGCATTCGCAGGAGTACGAATTCGGACCGTGTTGGACACATTTAGCGTTTGAATCGCATTGGATTCCGTTAGGGCAATAGTTTTCTCCAAGACATGATCCGACACTGGGATCGTATCTTCCATTGGGACACTCTACACAGTCGTAGGAACCCTAAATAAATTTTCTTCTTGTGATTAAAAAAAAAATTGATGTGGACGGATAATTCATTAATTTCGAGAAGAACACGAAGAGATTTTTTAAACGTTACTAAAATGAATAGAAGCAAAATGCTCACAAAATACTGTCGGTTTATCCAAAGTTTAGTTTTGAAAATTTAGTAAAGTCTGTTTTTTTTTAAATGGAAATGCCAAACAGTCTTTACGTTGGAATCACTAGTAAATTGAATCATGGTAATTTTAATAAAGGAAGTTGGCAGTTCCGGTTTTTTGAATTAATTTGAAAACAATGTCATCAAACGTCAATACAAAAAATCGTCTAAGAAAATTCAGAGACGAAACACCAAAAAAGAAACAAATTCGGTACACTAACAGTTTTTCGAAATTTGGAAACGAATAGTTCGCAACCAGGAAATTAGAAAAAGGGCCCGTTAAAATGTAGACGCATTTTGTAATACAGGTTTGCTAAATATTCTTAATTTTTAGCAAGAAATCAACAAGAATACAAAATAAACATGAATGAGAAAGAACCTCTGAAAGAACGCAATTAAATTAGTGTCTTGTGCATCGTTTTTTGAGGAACGAGTTGAAAAAGTAACAATTTTGAAACTAAAGCTGAAGAAGAATTTATAAAATGCATCAACTTTGAGCTCATTTCAATAAATTACACAAAATTTATTGCCAATCATCATAATACCTACTTGTATCTTTTACTAAATAACTTTTTTCTTTATATACATCCTTTTTCTTCAAAGTTTTTGTAGTAAGATCCTCATCTTTGTCCACAACATTGTTCTTACTATCAAAATTATTAGCACTGAATTCTGTCTTTAGACATTAGGTAATGATGTCTGTCCTCAGGTATTCAATTATAGCGCTTTCAAAGAGCAAACAGGCACACAAGATTCATAAAAGTCAAAATTTTGACAACATCTCAATTTGAACACATAACCATAATTATTTAACAAAATTTCTAGGGACAAAAGCAAAGAGAAAACAAAATTTGTGGGTATGGAGACAAGCTGCTACCAATTTTTTCACCAAAATTTTTACTTGATAATTTCCATTTAAAGAAAAAACAGACTTTAGGTTAACTTCAAAATAAAATCAATATTGCCAACTCAAACATTAGTATTTTTCTAAAAAAAGGCGTATTTTTAAGATGAAAACATTACAAAAATCAAATGGAATAGTTTGTTTTCAAATAAAGCTATCCAAATTAAAGTAAGGTATTTTACCTCTCACAAAATGTTTTTTGAAGTTAGGTTTTTCCAAATCAATTAAATCGTCACGATCTTAAAAGTCAAAATTTTGACAACATCTCAATTTGAACACATAACCATAATTTTTTAACAAAATTTCTAGGGACAAAAACAAAGAGCAAACAAAATTTTTGGCTATGGAGACAAGCTGCTACCAATTTTTTCACCAAAATGTTGACTTGGTAATTTCCATTTAAAAAAAAAACAGACTTTAGTTTTCTGTCAAGTACACGTTTTTAATAATTATTACAAGACATTTTAAGAAATGCTCTCAAAACAAATCGAAAAAACTTGATTGTGTCAAAAGTGGTTTTTTATGTAGAGGTCTCACCATTGTGTTGACGCAATAGGCATTTGGCCCGCATGGGGCTGCTTCACGGCACTCGTCGATGTCCTCACAACGTTGTTTGTTTCGTAGGGCTTCCTCTAAGCCCACTCCTTGGCTTCCGCGGCTTCCGGTGAACCCATGAGGGCAAGGGCCGCACCTATACCCCGGCGAGAGATTTGTACATGGTACATTTTCGTCACAAGGTTGGGCTAGGTCGCACTGGAAGAAAAAGGTAGAATATGGGGAGATGGGGCTGCTTTGATTACCTCGTCCAAGTCGTGACAATTCGTTCCATTTCCAGTGGATCCGGGAGGACAACCTTCGCAATGGTAAAAGGGATATTCTTCGATGGGATAACATCTCACTCCTATAAGTGGAGTGCCCATGAATAACGACAATCACTCATTTTTAGCTAAATTTATTAAAAAAATATAGACATTCCAATTGTTATATAATAAAAAAATAATAAAAATCTATGCTAAAATAATACTAAGTCTTTTTGGTGCGTTGTGTGTGAGTTACCACTTTTTTGAATAAAAATTTTGGGAGGGTTAATTCGTGCTTCGATACATAAACAGTGTAGTTCTTTTAGTAAAACGGGTATCTGGCGTAAGGTGTCGTAACTCTGGGACTGGATTGTGGATTTTGGTGCCCCCAAACAGGCACACACCCTAATAAAAAGAAAAACAAATAAAACAAAAACTTTTGTTTAAACCAACTATATTTAAGACACACAGGATTATTACATAGAATTAATCGTATTTCACATCACACGCAGCTAATAACATCTACAGAACCCTGGAATACAAAAAACTGAACCAATCAGCAGCCAGATGCTCTAACTACGTCCCACTGTAGCGTTTTAGTAGGTTTGACAACCACGTCTTACTGTAGTTTTAGTCACATGTTAAGTACGCACAAATTGCCAAGGAAGCTGAACTACTCGTCAAAATTTGGTGTTTTTCTCGAATTTTAAAAATATGTTTTAGTTTAGCTTCCCTTTAAAGCTAAATCTAGAAAAGTCACAAATTCGAAAAGACAAGTAGGTACATTATTAGGAATTTATTAATTACGATTTTGAAGAAAGTCTAGTCACACAAGCAACTAATTATCCTAGTTATAGGGCAACGTACCTGGCCCACAGGGGTTGGTCTCGCAAGGGTTCCGTCTCTGGCAAACTTCCCCATTGCCCTCGTATCCTTGTGGACAGCTCCCGCAACGGTACCCCCTCTCCGCATCATCATAACATTGCACTCCTCGAAAGCATGGCTGATCTCTACAAGTGCGTCCTCTCCTACACTGATACCCATTTCCGATGTATCCTGAAGGGCAAGGGCCGCATCTCAAACCCGTGGCGGTCTCTTCACACCGTACACCCGGAGCGCAGGGGTTGTGTGTAGCACAAGTGGGGCGAACGTACTCAGGGGGCCTGCGTTTGCACAATTCGCATTCTTCGATGAGGTGGCGTAAATGGTCAATGACTTGCGAATGTTGGCCGATTTCTTCGTCAAGACGGTTGACAGCAATGATGAGTTTGTTGATGACGTCGAAGAGGGCGTCTGGAAGGGCGAAATGGGGGTTTTGAAGGGGTTTTGGAGCTGTGGGACTTACTCGTGTCGATGGCGTCGAGAATGGGGATGTCAGCGCGGTGGTCTTTGCGGCCGCCGATGATGGGGTCGTCACGGAGGTAGCTGAAGGAGTCGTCATAGTCGGTTTCTGGTTGGACGGGGCAGTTGTTTTTGCTAAGCACCATGCGGAGGTCTTTGTGGCCGTCGACGAATAATGGGTATTTTTTGTCATGGAACTAAATGGTTTCATTAAGGAATTAAACAAAGGGTTTAATTTAGGATTTAGTTTGAAAAAAAAAACAACGCAAACACAGTATTTATTTTTGTGTTTTTCTGTAAACATTTTTAATCGTAAAGGGTGACCCAGGGGTGCGTGCAAGTTCCATAACTTTTTTTCTATCCAAGTTATCGGCATGATTTTTTTTAGGGCGATAAATCCAATAATGAGGCACATTATAATAGTATATTATAATACTAGTTAATAAGCACGACGTGTCAGCGGAGTGCTTTTAACGTCGTAAGTGTTTTTAAGGCGCTTATAAACGAGTGTTATACGCTCTTTTTTATTATATCTGCCCATTTACGATCTTTTATGAGCATTGAAAAGATGTAAATTTACACAATAAAATTATCAAAGGTTGTTTGTAAATCGTTTTCGTAGAGACGGTTACTAGTTTACGTTGTTAAGCAAATTTTTTGACGTTTGTAAAAATCCGTTCAGAAAACGAGTGAAGAAAGGCTTGCAGAACAAGCAGAACTGCGATTAATTCCGGAAAAATCAAAACTTGCGTAGTGGCTATATTGAAGAATCCACTTCAAACAAAATAGTTTTTTCTAAATGCATTGCTGGTGTTCTGAACACATCGGTTGCTGAATTAACTTCATCAAGAGTTATGGACGTCCAACAGAAGAATGAAAACGAAAAAGCTTCTACTAAGTAGTTATAAATTAGAAATAAGAAACAACAGTAACCAGGTTAAAGCGGCGGGCTTTGAAATTTCAAACAATAGTAATTGTAATTTTAATATTTATGTCAATAAATAAAAATTGGTTTTGAAATTTTACTATTTCTTGTTACCTAGACAACTTTAAAATTTCAGCGTGCGATAAAGGCCAAATTACGCACGCTGCAGCGTGTTTTATTTAATTTAGGATTATGATGCAGGTATCATAAAAAAATATTTTTATTTATATACAGGCTGTCCCAAAATAAGATACACAACTAAGTTCTGTTTTTTTAAAATAAAAACCCCAATTTTTTTACAATTCGGATTCGCCACTAAATTGTGAATATAACGCACCTAGGTTTTTTAGACTTATCTGCAATAGTTTTTGATTTATGCGAATTTATGTGTCAAAATTGCGTAATGCGTAGACCCACAAAAAATTCATAACTTCAAGACTATTCAAGATAACTTATCCAACTTTTTTTCAGTCGATTCCTTAAGCTTTATCGCATTTTCAGAGATAAAGGACAACTCGGAGTCGATGTTCCGTCGCCTACTACAATTTTTTGAAAATGACAAAATACAAATGGCAATAACTCGATTTTTTAAAATACAACACTTTATATTTTATTGGACATTTTTTATGAGCTTTTTGTCGATATAGGGTAAAATTTGTGAAATTTTGCAAAATAAGAAATGTTGATGGTTTTTTTTCTAAAAAAAAAATCGAGTAGTGGATAAGCAGAGGAGGTACTATTCCTTGGCCTGCGCGATCTCCAGACCTTATTCCTATCGATTTCTTTCTTTGGAGATTGTCCAACAACTGCAGATGATATGAAAAACAGGATCACGGAAGCCTTCCATTCTAGAGTTCGGAGCTCATTTACTAAAAGACTAGCAGCTTGTGTGGAACATGATGGTGACTTATTTGAGCAGTTTCTATATGTAGTCTTTTCTCAAAATTTTTACATTGTTTTCTGTTAATCATTCTTTCCTGTTCTTCTAAAGATTACTGAAACTGTTTTCTTTATTGAAATGTACTCCTGTTTCTATTACAATTTCATTTTATTGAAACATTTTTTTTTCAGAATTGCATAGTTGTCAAATTTTACGATAGTGGAATACTCGTGTTTTTTTTTTAGAAAAAAAAATAGCTTTTCTTATTTTGCAAAAATGTAACAAATTTTACAAAGTAAACCCCATAAATCCTAGATCGACAAAAAGTCTATAAAAAATGCCATGCAATGATGCAATAAAATATAGAGTGTTGTATTTAAAAATCAGAGTTACGAGTATTGTCTTTTGTATTTTTTTTGTATTTTGTCATATTCAAAAAATCGTAGTAGGCGATGGAACATTGACTTTGAATTTGCCTTTATCTCAGAAAATGCGCTAAAGCTTTAGGAATCGACCGGAAAAAAGTTGGTTAAATTGTCTTGAATAGTTTTAAAGTTATGAATTTTTTGTGGGTCTACGCACGACGCAATTTTGACACATAAATTGGCATAAGTCAAAAACTATTGCAGATAAGTCTAGGTGCGTTATATTAACAATTTAGAGGCGAATGCAAAAATGTAACAAAAATTTGGGGTTTTTATTTAAAAAAAACAGAACTTAGTTGTGTATTTGTATCTCCTGTATATGAATAGAAATATTTTTATAATGTGCCTCATTGTTGGATCTATCGTTTAAAAAAAATCATGTTGATAACTTCGATAGAAAAAAAGTTGTTGAGCATGCACGTACCCTTGGGTCACCCTGTATGTGTATTTAAAAAAATGGTTCAAGAACTTACCACTTCTACTCTTGGATCTACCATGGACTCATACATATCTCTCATCGACTTGGGGGTGGCAACCATTCCATAAGACACACAATTTATATACAACGTGGCATGTGCCCCTGGTTTGGTCTGATTTACGGCCAGAATCAGCGACTTGATGATACTATTCTCGTGGAGGGAGTCAACTTTGAAGTGTTGGATTCTGCGGCGGCCATCCTCCACAGTTTCAACAATAACTACATCAGACTTTAATTTTGTAATTCTTTCGGAAATTCATACAAACCTCGTTTCGTGCTTCTGTCAAGTTTGAGCTCGAATTTCTGATCGGTTCCTGGAAATTCAACCGCAAAAAGCGTCTCTGCATTATGTACAATTCGTCGTTTGGGTTTGATGTGATTGATATACACGATGAAATCATTCTTTTCGATCACTTCTTCCAGTTGTTTGGTCGTCGCTGCAACGTACCGTTTTTATAGCTCAACTTGTGACAAATAAGGAGTGATTATTGGCAACGGGATCGCACAAACAGTTCCGTGTTGCTTTGAACTGTCTGAGATTCGAGAAAAATGGATGAAACGCAAATGTAGGGCAGTGGTTTTAGTGTAATATGAATTGTATATTTGCAAATGTAAATATTTAGATTTTTGGTTTAACAAGTATTCTCGTAAACGGAGATTATGATTAGGAGGACGGGAAATAACATTTAAGCGGCGGAAATTTTATTTCAAGGAAAAATTATTAGGAGACAAGAGTCAATCAATCCTACTTTATTTTTGTTATACACTTCTAACAAGAGTTTAATGATGTTTTGCAACTAATTGTTTGTAATGAAATGTAATGAAATTCAATACTCATGATCAATTGTTGAAATTAAACAGCTTGTTTGATCTGAAGGCGATTATTTTTAGATTCAACACGATTAACGAATCTATTTATTTCACTTTCTAGGAAAGAAACAAATGCGATACTTTGTCTGACTAATTGGTTGTTATTTCGTTCACACTTTTAAAATAGAAGAAAAATTGTCTAAAGACGAGTGATTTAATTTAATCTCCTCACTATTTTATGGCTTGTAAAATTAAAACAACAGTCAAAAAAACGTTGCTTAATTCTTGTTTATTTTGCAAACAAGATTTTATTTCTATTAAGGCAACAGTGCTTGTGGTAAATATCAAGCAATGATTTATTTCCATAACTGGCAATTACAACTAACCTACAAACATTACGTTTTCAAGATTGTTGGAAATATTGAGCAACCGTAATAAAACATATAAGACGTGAGTCTACTGTCAGCACACTAATGAAGGTTTTATAATTTTTTCACTGAAATTTCAGAGATTAGAATTTTATTAAAACAGTTTAGATTTTTTTTTAATTCTGATATTTTTATGGAAGTATTTTTACATATTTCAGGACTCTGCTTTACTTTAGTTTTTAGTGGAAAATACCAAATTGAAACAAGTTATTTGCAAAAGTGAATTTTATTAAAATTATACAGGTGCCCCAGAACTCGCGCCCCAAAGGGTAAGATACCAGGAACATGGAAAAAATGTTAAAAAAATTTTATCTATAAAAATTTATAAGTTATGAGAGTTTAAATCTTGCACTTTGACTCCCATTTATTTCTGTGGGAAAAATAATATTCTAAGTTTTTTTGCTACAGGCTATTAGAAGAGGAAACAAAGAAGCTATATCATAAATTAACTCTGTTGAATGTTATTTGTGGCTTTTATCGGCAAAATTTTTGTACCTTTACTCGATAATTGTAAAAAAACATATACAAGAACATCAGCATCATTAAATAGACATAAAAAATGTCAAATGCCAAAAAATAAATGTCAAAATTTTTTGACAGATAGAATTTTTTAAACATTTTTCTATGTTCCTGGTATCTTATCTTATTTGAAATTTTTCTATGGGGCGCGAGTTCTGGCGCACTTGTAGATATGATTATTGTAAATTTTATTGTTACATATTAATAAATAAAAAGTTTGTACATTTATTGTTAAAAATAACATATAAATTCATTAGCTTTGAAGAAGAAATTACTCTTATTGTATTATAAAAAAATGTAATCATTTTATGAAATGAAAAAAATGCTTTGAAATCGGCAATCGGGGATATTATGTTTATAACTATATGATTTTAACTTCTTTATTTTTAGGAATACATTTTAAATAATATTTAAAAGTATTTTAATTTTTTACAGGGTATAAATGAAAGCGCTATCTTAATAAGCTCTCCATCTTTAAGCTTCTTAATTTCTATTGCAACACAATATTCTTTCTAACTATTTTATGTGCTAGCAAATTAAGTCATTAAATGTACAAATCAATTACCTTTCAACACTATACAGGGTGAAAAAAAATATATACGCATAAGTTTAGGGTATGATAGGTTATGCCAAATAATAATTAATTGCAAAAAAAAATTAATCTAAATAAGTTTCTTAGTTACCAAAATATACCGTGTTGAAAACGCTATTATAGTCTAAAATTTTTGATAATTTGCGCTGATGACACCAATGCCGACATAACATTTGTTTACGCCATGTCTGTTAATAGCTAAGTGAATCGATTTTCATTATTTTGATGGAGTTAATTGGTATTTTTTATTGATATTCGACAAAAATAAAAAAGTTTTGTTTAACTATTTTTTCATTCATTGTACTTATTATAGGTATTTGATCATAATCTTTCATTCCCTCAGTTTATGCGTATAAGTTAAAACTCACCCCTATATAAGTTTAAATTACTGGATCCACAAAAAATTAAAAAAAAAAAGATAAAAACCGTTATTAAATTTTTGTTTGTTTGTAAATTTATTTGGATGCCTATTTAGTAAGAAAGATTACCTTAGAACTTTTCGTTTTAGTTTTATAGAATGTTTAATTTAAAAGGTGAAACCAAAAATTATAATAGTCGGATATTTTAATTTTAAAACTTTCCATTTTGAAATGTTTTTATCTGTTATTTCCATGTTTTCCACAATAATAAGAGCTTTTATTTCTGAGTTTCTTATTTTTCTATCACAAAATACATATTTCTTATTATCGTTCTGTTATTAATGCTACCAAATTTGTTGTTGTGAATCATTAAATAAAAAAAAATGTAGGTTCATTGTTTGAAAAAATTACACTAACATTTTAACAAACTGTACCAAATTTATCATCCTGAGTCAATAAAATAAAAATAATGTAGAAGTGGGTGATATTTTTAGGACTTCCGGTGTGCATTCTTAATTAAAACAGCTATGTTTCCTATTTGTATTAATTCAGTAATTCTCAACAACACAGTTACAATAAACTAGTCAAGGTCGTGAAGTTACATAAAATCCGGGGGTGGAATTAATAACCTTTCAAGGTAAATCTTTCAACTATCATTTTGTAACTCGAAACATGTGATTATTTGACAAAAGGAGTAAAATAAATTTTTTTGTTAGAAAGTCTTACTTGTATCAAAAGCAACGGCGTCTCCTAGCGTCGCGACGTAGCACACGAGCCAAACGGCCGCTGCAACCCCCTTCATCTCTTCTTCACAGTCACTTCACAACTTAGCGCCTTGCTCGCGACTGGACAAGTGCTCTCTTAGTGGACTTACTTGGAGTGATGTTGTGTAGGATTTAGTCATCGGAGACATGCTCCTTATTTGTTCCACGAGCCAATTATTGTCCAGTTCTCTCTCTAGGTGTGTTGAATAAATTTCGGGAGTTGGACGAAAGCCTTCAGAAAAGAGCTTCGATTTACATAAACATCTGTTAGACACATCGTGATGGCATGGATGCGTGGCCCAGTTGTAATATCCATTTATAGAAAACCACAACAAAAACACTTTCCAATTGTAGCAATAATGTTGTTGAGATATGTGTTTGGGACGGGATGTAGGAGTGAGTGACGGGATTGCCCAATCTGGGCTTTTTTGGGAGCGCCACTTTTTTATCTTTATTGGTAAAAAATAGCGTAGGTTTTGGACTAGTCTTTGAGCAATTAGGAACTTCCTGCAAATTATTGCTCATTCCGGGTCGAATTGGCTCAATTATACGGGGTGATTCATAAATGGATCGAACAGAAATGTCATGCCGTAAAGGTCGAGGCGAGTTTTATGACATTTCATGGTTTGTTTGGTGATGACTGATGGATTGGTGTCACGAGAAGTAACGAGAATAATTTCTCCTTTAATTTTGTTTTTTTTTTTAAATACAAACAATTTTTACCCAGTCCACTTTTTGTCATTTTATTTATAAACTCACCGAATTTTACCACTCGCTACGACTCATCTTACAAACTGTCATTTCTCTGATTACTTTTTGTTTTTGTTAAGGGTCGAAGGACTTGCATGCAAAGCCATCCACAATATATTTTGTTTATTAACAATTTGATATATATTTTTTAATAAAATTATAAATATACAGAGTGTGTCAGAACTCGCGTCCCAGAGAAAAATTTCAAGTAAGATAAGATACAGAAGTATTTTTTGATGTCTATTTAATGATACTGATGATCTTGCACATGTTTTTTTATAATTATTTAGTAAAATTTTACCAATAAAAGCCATAAATAACATTAAACAGAGTTACAATTTAGGATACAACTTCCTTGTTTCTTCTTCTAATAGCCTGTAGCAAAAAAAATTGAAAATTATTTTTCCAACAGAAATAAATAATCAAAGTACAAAATTTAAACTCTCATAACTTCGAAATTCTTCTAGATAGAATTATTTTAACATTTTTTCCATGTTCTTGGTATCGTACCTTACATGGTATTTTTCTCTGGGGCGCGAGTTCTGGCGCACCCTGTATTTTTAAACGCAAACGTGCCTTTTATGACTAAATGACACAAGTAAAAGTTTTACCGTTTAGGCATGGAGCAAAAATTCTGTTTTTTTAACAAAGCGCTTTTACTTTTACCATGACATTTACCAATGTTGTCTCTTTCGCTGTAATTTCTGGAAAGGTACATAGTAGATCATCAGCATTCGACATTTTGCGCAACTAACTGCACTAGCCATCTACTAGTTTGTTAAATAAACAAACACATTCGAAAATCATAACACAAATTTCGATACTGATGTTATGATTTTATTGCAAGGCGTCCTGATTATTTTGTTAATTTACTCGCTAATTATTGTGTTGTTTTTCACTCTCGATCTGAATACGTTTGCGAATAAAATAGTATTTGTTATTTGGAGTAAAAGGGAGTTTGTGTAGCTCAGCTGAATTATTTGTCTACCACTACCACTTTTACTCCTAATAACATAATATACTATTGATTTTCTAAAACCTTAAGTTTTAGGTACTTACCTACTTACTTAATTGAACTTTGCTGAAGTAAACATTACCATATTTCTTCGTAATTTTTTGCCAATGTATCTGGTGGTGGCAGTTTTTAAGATACTTCTGATATAAACTGTTAATTTACTTAAAAAATTTAACACTATAGTGCGAGTCTAGCGAAGTCTATAAATAATAACGCTTTCAACTCTGCTACTACAATTTCAAATTTTTACATAGTTTGCTTAATCATTACAACTTTGTTCTTTAAATTTAAACCCAAGAAGTGATTCGTGGCTAAATGGTATCATCCGCCAACAAAAGACTATTACTATAAGTACTATAGTAGCCAATCTCCTATTTCAACTTCGTCGTAAAATTAACTTGCCTATATGAAAAATTACTAATATTTGAACTCTATTTGTAAATTTTACAATCTCAACCCAATTATACAGGGTATTCCACGAGTGATAATGAGCCTAACGGAATTGAAAATACAACCCACAACACATTTGCAAAGTTAACTTGGATATTTTAGATATCGCATTGTTTAAAAAACCATTTATGAATCCACGATAGCTTTACTTCCAATAATTTTATTTGTCACAACTGATATTAAATTTAGCAAAAAGTCAAAATGCATTCGAACTTCGAACGATGAGAAGTCAGATCTGATTCTCATTTATGGCGAATTTGAGAAAAATGCTTCTGCCGTTGAGCCTTTGTAAAGACTACAGAGAAAAATGTCATATAAGGTAAGATACCAGGAACATAGAAAAAATGTTAAAAAAATTTTATCTATAAAAATTTCGAAGTTATGAGAGTTTAAATTTTGCACTTGACTCTATTTATTTTTGTTGGAAAAATAATTTTCCAAGTTTTTATCTATACACTATTAAAGAGGAAACAAGGAAGCTGTATCCTAAATTGTAACTCTGTTTAATTTATTTGTGGCTTTTATTGGCAAAATTTTTGTCCCTTTACTAAATAATTGTAAAAGAACATATACAAGATCATCAGCATCATTAAATAGATATAAAAAAATGTCAAATGTCAAAAAATAAATGTCTAAATTTTTTGACAGATAGAATTTTTTAAACATTTTTTTCATGTTCCTGGTATCTTACCTTACTTGAAAATTTTCTCTGCGGCGCGAGTTCTAGCGCACCCTGTATAAAGTCTTTAGGTATCCGTAGTAAAGACAATGCTTCCTGAATAGAAAAGCTCCAAAAAGGCCTGAATCATTAAAGTGTTTTCCAATTATAAATAGACCAATAACCTTAAAATAAAAAAAATACTTTGTATTTTCATTGTCGGTTGGATTTACGACCTCCCAAGCAAGTCAGTCATAATTCAGAATAATTTTCAAAATTGAGATGTAAAACAAACGTGTTTTAATCTTGTAAATAGTTATTAGAAGTGATCTTCTATGTACAGGATGTCCCACGAGTAATAATGAGCCTGAAAATTTTTTTGAATCAACCAACATTACATTTTATAGATAACGTGGATATACGGATACCTAAAGTATGTAAAAAAAGTATGTAGTTCTCCGTACGTGGATATTAAAATATTTCGTTTTAATTAGTTAAACATAGTAATCGTATTTTTTTATTTTTTATTTTTGACAAATTTCTATCAGTCAAAATGACTTTACTCCAGTTTTAGGAAGTCCGGCTATTTGAATATCACGCTGGATAGAAACGTGCAGTCTGCATAAATTCTTATAAATTAGAATCTTGTTGGTCTTTTCGGCAACATTTCAGTAATTCTCACGAATTTCTCCAAGGTTTGACATTTTATAAATTAAAGTACAGTTTGGTCACTATGTTTAATTTATTAAAACTAAATATTTTAATATCCACGTTATCTTTGAAATGTAATGTTGTTTGCTTCAAAAAAAATTTCAGGATCATTATTACTCGTGGGACACCCTGTATAAATCAGTATACGAGAAAATAGAAATTAATATTTTGGAGGAGCTTCATTTCAGTTTTATTACTTTACAAAAAAATATAATATTCAATTACTTATTATTATTTTCAGCGAATAGAAGTGGCGGTTTTAGCCTGAAAGTAAGAATTGGACAGTTGGTACTTAGCTTGATATTTTTTAACCAGTATAGCATTCCAGATTCAAGATCACTTTGCATTTGTATAGACAACCATTTCTACATACTGGCTAAGTTACTCTACGTTATGACATCACAGCTTTAATTTCAGTAATCGGCTTAGTTAATTCTATTCTTCGTTTAGAATTTTTATTTTTTGTAATGATAATTTTTTTATTTGTATTTTATAGGAGGGGTTTTTGGGAAAATAAAACTAATTGTGCCTTATTCTACACATATTATATTATCAAAACAAATAATAAATCAAAAAATTAAGGAGAAGTACCCCAATATTTTCTAGAAATATCGGAACAACGTCAGATAGAATATGGCACCTCTTTCTTCTTACATTTAAATTACAATATAACGGCAGTTATTGTCTTGAATTTGTGACTAAAACTCATAAAATCGCAAAATTTCACGAGTTTTATCATAATAATCTATGAATAAGTTACACAACAACATACTTGCAATAAAATTCATTATAAACTATATCTAACAATTTCGATTTATATTTATAACTTAGGTAACTAAAAATTTAATATAATTTTAAAACGTAACATATTTTTGTAACTAGCTTTAAGTTAGATTTGAACCGATTTGATGGTCATTCAAATAAAAATTGGTCCCTAAACTTGAATAGAAAAAAACGCATCCCAACAAACGTCGAACATTCATTTTTCGTAGTTGGAAACTCCCAACTACCAACATTTAAATATATTCCTCAACAACAAATTACTGACAGTTATGGTCTCTAAACGACATTTACTATTATGACATGATATGTACACTGAAGGTATCAAGTGCCGAAAGGTGTCGCTGCAACGTCTAAAGCCCCAAATTAGGAATTACTGTACAATTATTGTCACAAACGCTTAATATCTTCCTAATTTTGACGCACATTTAGCTACCATAAATTAAAACAAAAAGGGAGTATGGAGTGTTGAGTGAGAATCTAATTGTGCACGTCCTTAGACATTTCTACTAATTCTTGTGGGTCGGCGTTCAGCCTATCCATTTCAGTGATTTTATCCAGTTCGCCCACGCTGAGGATGTCCACCAAGCGGGCGCCTATGCAGTCGCACATCACGTTGATGGTGGTGCGGAATCGATCCCTAAAACAATTATTGTTGACACCAAAAAATCGCAACTAATATATACTATACAGGGTGTTCCATTGTTACAAATTTAACCAGGTGATAGAATATTCAATTTTAAGATAAAAGTTTCCCATAAACATATTCGAAGAATTTTATACAGGGTGTTCCGTCTAAACCCCACATTAGAAGTATTGGGAGTTCGAATAATCGTATTTATTTGAAAATGGGTACATAGCCATAAACCATTAAGTCCTCTTAAATGAAAATATTTTCAAGATGGAGGCATCTCCGCTTATACCGGAAGTCGGTCTCAACTTTCTTATTTTAAATGGAAAGGTATATTTTTTACTGCGTTTTCGGATTAATCGGATTATTTTAAGGGAGTTTTCATCAGCTTTCCCTATACCTAAATTTAGCAGTTTTTGAAATATTTGGAGTTTTTCAAAAAATTTTGGATCTGCACCTTCCAATTTAAAAATTGGTAACTCTGCCATTTTTGAAGATTTTGAATTCGTTTTTTTGGCGTTTGAAAGAGAAAGCTTAGATCCTTTTTCTGGTCTTTTCAAATTAAAAAAAAATAACATATCCCAAAATTTTAAGGTTACTTTTGTAATAATTCAAATACTCATAATTAAATTTTTTCAAATGGAATACCCCATTTTTTATTTTACTAAATAGAAGAGAATTTAATTGTGCATTGATCTGTATTAACATTCCCTATACCTAAATTTAATAATTTTCAAGTTATGGTCTTTTTGTTGAGACTACAGAAAATTTATTACTAGCCACTCCCGTTTTCACATAGTTTGCTATGGAAATCAAAAATGTCAAATTTTTTTCTAAACAAACGTCAACAATAAATTACTATTTGACAAATAGTGCCAAAATATGGAGAATCAAAGTTATGCAAACTTAATTATTATTGATAGGTTCTACCATGCGATCATCATTTAAAGCTGACAAGTGAGAAAAATTTATTTTTGTTTAATGAACGACATCATAATTTCGTTACACTCTCTATAAATACAAAATAAATTAATTAAATCTAAGTTTGAGTATTTTGACTCTTCATATTTTGGCACTATTTGTCACTGTCGACGTTTATTGAGAAACAATTTTGACATTTTTGATTTCCATAGCAAACTATACGAAAACGGATGTGGCTAGTAATAGATTTTCGGCAGTCTTAACAAAAAGTCACCATAACTTGAAAATTATTAAATTTAGGTATAGGGAAAGTTAGTACAGATCGATGCAGAATTAAATTCTCTTCCATTTAGTAAAATAAAAATTGGGGTATTTCTTTTGGAAAATTTGAGTTATGGGTGTTGAATTATTATAAAAGTAACCTTAAAATTGTAGGGTTTGTTAATTATTTTTCAAAATTTGAAAACACCGGAAGAAAGATCTAAACTTTCTCTTTCAAACGCCAAGAAAACGAATTCAGAATTTTAAAAACCAGTAGAGCTACCGATTTTTAAAGTGGAAGGTATAGATCCAAATTTTTTTGAAAAACTTCAAATATTTCAAAAACGGCTAAATTTAGGTATAGGGAAAACTGATGAAAACTCCCTTAAAATAATCCGATTAATCCGAAAACGCAGTAAAAAATATACCTTTCCATTTAAAATAAGAAAGTTGAGACCGACTTCCGGTATAACCGGAAGTGCCGTCATTTTGAAAATATTTTTATTTAGGAAGACTTAATGGATTATGGCTATGTATCAATTTTTAAATAAATATGATTATTCGAACCCCCAATACTTTTAATGTGGAGTTTAGACGGAACATACTGTATAAGGGAGCTACATCCCCTGAAAGGGGTGCATCTTTTAATGGAGTTTTTCCAATATTTCAGAAACCATCGTGGATAAAATTACAAAATTTGGTACAACTGATAACCTTTATACACCCAAACAAATTCAAAGATAAAATGTCGAAATTTTTACACAAAAGCGTCCTAAACTGGGGGGTTTAGAGTAAAAACTCCCCTAACTATTTTGGCGATTGGTTTTTGCTACTTTCAGCCACAAAATTCTAAATTTCATAGTTTTTCACAAAAAAGAGGTCTCTTGAGTTTTTTCGATAAAACTTACCGTTTTTGAGTTACAATTTGTCTTACAGACCATAAAGAGGATAAAAATTAAAAATCAAATTTGTATCACCGTTTAAGAAACCCGTGATTAAAAATTTCGACAACTGATCTTTAAATTCGTTCAGGTGTTTAAAAGTAATCAGCTGTACCAACTCTTGTAATTTTATCTATTCTGCAGTGGGAAAATCCCATTAAAAACGCATCTCTTGCAGAGTGTGTAGCTCGCTTACGTAACATTTTTTGATACATGTTCATAGGAAACTTTTGTCTTAAAATTGAATATTCTATCACCTGTTTAAGTTTGTAACCATAAAAACGGAACACTCTGTATACCCCACAATTTACCAACTTAAAAAAAAACTCAGCTACCGATTTGAGTTGGAAACAGAATTTAAAGTGTCATTCTGTTACTGTTACAACCGGAAGTTACTCTAGTTGTACCATTCACAAATAAAATTTAGTATTACCGACTCAAACAATCATTTTTAACCATGCGGAACTGCATAGAAATTTTATATGCATTTTGTGAAATTTTAGTTGCAAATGTTTAAACACGAAATTATACAGGATGATTCATTTCAGCTCCGGTCTTCTGTAGCTCAGTTATTACTTAAGTGGCAATTTTGATATTTTGTAGACTTTATTTATATTCTGGAGGGCATTTCAGGAAAATATTTTTGGTTATACAGGGTAGCCCAAAAATAAGTTACAATACAAATTTATGTTTTTTTTAATGAAACACCATATATTTCTTGGCATTTTTGAATGCAGCTTTTAATTTCAATGTGCTAAACTTCTGTTAGTCGTTTTTGCTTAGTTTTTGAATTAAGTTGTTTTTTTTTGGCGAAAATATCCTCTTTTTAAAAATTTATTACATAAAAAGTTGAGACAAAAGTTGAGACAAAAAATTTACCACTATAAAGAGGTACGAGCTTTAAGACTATAGTAAAATCGTTTTCCTAAGACCTACTAAAAATTTTAATACTTTTAATCACTTATCTAACGATGCGGTATTGTTAAGAGTAAACCAGAGGGTAAACAAATCATAAATTAGTGGAACACACCCGGACCCAGAAACCAAGGAAACAGGTCAGTTTTTAACAGGGCCGTACTACTTACTTTCTTTTTGTCTAAAATACTTGAAATATATTTTAATAGTTTTTGATGTAGTTGTTATTAAAGTCAAGTATTTTAAGAAATTAAAAAAAACAGGTGGTTATTAACAAGCTATTATTAAATAAAACAGATTTTTTTAATAATAGCTTGGTAAAACTCTACCACTACTTTGGTTTTAAATACGGTCCTGTTTTATTCTAGTGGGTGCAGCAACACTTGCAAAGGAACGTGACATTTATGGAGGGTTACAAATTCAAGCCATTGTTTGGTTAATCCCTTATAATGTATGATAAAATTTTTAATAGGTCTTAGTAAAACGATTTTTGTGTATAATATTTTTTTAATGTTTTGCAGTCGAAAAGTTAAAAAAATGTCAAAGCTTCTTAAAAGTTAAATAACTTAAAAAATTTAAATTGAACACCCTATTTTTAGTCTTTGCAACTAAGAGATTATTAAATGATCTTTCCAAAAACATTTTAACTGTCTACAATTAATAACTTAAAAGATATTTGACTATAAACATTAAGAAAATAATAATCATTATTTTAATAGCCAACAAGTGCACATTTGCACTAGAGATGGAAAAAATATCACTCAATAATCACTTTTATGTTACACTGAATCCATTCTTTTTATTTTTACAATAAAACAATTCGGATTTCAATACAGGGTGTTTACAGACTTGAGAGTACAGAAATACTGGTTACCGAGAAAAAAATCACGCAATTGTTATTATTAAGAATGCTATTAACCTCCAAAATATTGGTACACGGTTTGAGGGTCACTGGAATTATTTCCTTGTTCAGATAAAATTGTATTGTTGCTACAATTAACATTTAAAATTAAATATCTTTTAATTTATCAATTCTAGACATCAAAAGTTTATTTTTTAGATAGTATGGTATCATTCTATGAGATGTAAAAATAAAAAGAAGGGTGTTCCATTTAAATTTTTTAAGTTATTTACTTTTAACAAACTTCGTAATTTTTTTAACTTTTCGACTGCAATACATTAAAAAAATGTTTTAGTCTTAAAGTTCGTACTTTCCTCTTTACAGTGGTATTTTTTTTCCAGCTGTCTTAACTTTTTGTGTAATAGATTTTTATAAAGAGGATGTCTTTGGCTAAAGAAACAACTTGATTCAAAAACTAAAATAATCCACTAATAGAAGTTTAGCTTAAAAACATTGAAATTAAAAGCTACATTCAAAAGTGCTTAGAAACATATGGTGTTTTATTAAAAAAACATAAGTTTTGGGCCACCCTGTAAAATTAAAAATATTTTCCTAAAATGCCCTCTAGAATATAAATAAAGTCTACAACATATAAAAATTCCCACTTAAATAATAACTGAGCTACAGAAGACCGGAGCTGAGATGAATCACTCTGTATTTTTGCTTTCAATTTTTTTATGTTTTTGGCAAACGGTTCCGAAACGTTGCCTAAAATAAAATGTTTCATTTCGTTTTAAACGAAACAAGTTCTTGACGTTTAAATGCGAAAATTGTTTCAGAAACTCTGCTTTAAAATCTGTATGTTGGTAAATAATTGTTTGTATCGGAAAATCCGGTTTGAAATCTCTCAAACAAAGCCATTCCGCTCGCCGGCAATACTCACAAGAGCCAATCGACCGCCAGGATGTTAATTACTTCCTCGGCGGGTAATCCTACCGTATCGAGGACCATCACCATAGTGACGAGGCCAGCTTGTGGGATCCCCGCCGCTCCAATACTCGCCGCCGTTGCCGTCACACTGCAACCTCCCTCATGAGCAAAACCCACCTCACAATCGCCTACAATTACCAAACGGCCACCGTTTTCCCAAACGTCATTTCCACGTTCTTCAGCTGCGCTATGAAGATGGCGGCCACGGCCTCGTACAGCGCCGTGCCGTCCATGTTGATAGTGGCGCCCACGGGGATGACGAAACGCGTGATGCGGGGGTCGAGCCCCATCTTGTCCAAGGTCTGGATGGTGATGGGCATCGTAGCCGAGCTGGAAGCGGTGCCGAAGGCCGTGGCCAGGACTTGGCTAAGTTGCCCGATGATCTTGAACGGGAGTCTGCGCACGGCTATGAAGTAGATTATGGAGATGGTGCCAAAGCCGTGCAGCACCAGCCCCAGGATAACTGTGGCGAAGTAGAAACTGAGTCGGTGTAACTGGTCGAGGAAGCTGTCCGTCTCGACCATTTTGCTGGCCACGAGGAAGAACACACCCAAGGGGGAGATCCTGCAAAGCGAGAGTTAGCCTGAGGCTCTCGAGACGTCCAATATTTAGTCTCCCCTTCACTTGAAAGCTGATATTTGATCTGGACAAACAAACAGCACTCACCATATCACCCAACTAGTTATGTTCATCATGGCCTCGCTAAGAGTTTGGAAAAAATCACAGAGGATTTTCCCACTGTCCCCCATCTGACCCAAACTGATCCCCAGGACGATACTGAAAACCACCAGACCCAAAACGTTGGTTGTATTCTCGTAATTCTCCTTGAATGGCCAATGGACCAAATCCGCCGAAGTGACATTGTCTGTTTGTTAAATCGCAAAATTATAGTTTACTTAGAGACAAACGCAGTCGCATTACCTGCGTTTCCGCTAAAATTCTTAGGCTGGATGAGGAGCGTTTGTGACTGAAAAACAATCAAACTAAAATCATTGTGGCTGTTTTTTCCTGAAACGAATTTTGAAATCATCGTGAAATCCTGCTGTGAGCGTCGAGCAGGTCGTCACGGCAACCGTTCGATCTTTCGAATGCAATCCAGGATTTATTTCAACTTATTTTTGACCAATCGATACTCAATTAAGGTTGAATTTGAAAAAAACGCAAGACTCACCTGTTGGACGCACGCTTGGATCAGATTAGGAGGGAACAGATTTCTGAAACGAGGAAATAAAGTTAGAATCGATTGAAGATTTTTGTTAGGTTTAGTTGTACTCCGGACGGATACACCGTGACATGAGATCATTAGCATCCATATCAAAATTTCCTGCCGCAATAAGCCATGTCCTGCTACATTTCGCTACAGGCGCTTGCTGGATGCAGTCGATTTAATCAAATTTGCATTTTTCTTTGTATTTTGAACGATAATGAAGTAATAAAAAACTGGAATTATTTTTGCACCGCTTCACGTTTGTATTTCAACGAAAAGCGAAATTTTAATACAAGTCGAATCACAAAATAATCCAAGTTTAACAAAATGTAAAAAAAAATCTAAAAATAAATATGAAAACAAATGAATGAATAACTTTTTTAAATTTTGTTATAACATTAGAGTAAAATGATTTTAAGACAGTTAAAGGCCATCAAAAAAAGTTTGTTTTGTACATTTTTTCTTATCGCAAAACTAAGTCATCTATTAATAAATTATTACTAAGAAAAATTTGATATAGTCTAAAGTTACGACATTTTGATCTTGAACTTTATTTGACATAATTATAAGTAAAGATTACTTAACAAGAAACTACTAATATTATTTAATTCATATAGGGTGTCAGTTTTAAACGTTGCAATCGGCAATATCTCTAGAACTGAAAATTTATTGAGAATCGTTCAAAACCGTTTTGGTGGTTCCACCAATCAAAATGATATGGTAAAGTGACGCACCTCCACCCACCCTTTAAGCCACAGCCACCCCAAGTTGAAAATTTTAAATGGTACTACTTGTGATACATTGTCGGAAAGCTAATAACAAGCGCTTTTCAAAAATGTCATACAACAGCCTATTTGGTAAAGCCGTTTCCCAATTATTCAAAAACGAAGACTTTAAATTTTAATTTTTTTATTATAGGTATACAAGGGTGGGTGGGTGTAGGTGCGTAACTTACATTGTCATTTTTGACTCCCCCTAGAAACCACCGAAACGGTTTTGAGTGATTCTCAATAACTTTTTCAGTTCTAGAGATATGTATAGGTATCTCTATGAATTGCAACTTTTAAAATTGACACACTGTATATTAACAAAGTCTAAAATACATTAAATTATGTTGTTTTAAAATAACGAAAAAACATGTTTAATGTAGTTGTTTTATTTTTTTGTCTCTACATACCTATACCGTGCGATCAAAAAATAATAAATTAGAGTAGGCGGTGATTAAAGTCCTTCAGATGGCAATCCTGATTTTTGACATCAAATGTCAGCGGAAACTTTGACAAGTTTGCGTTTTATTCATTTTGAGCGAAATAATGTTTACTTTAAAGCAGAAAATTTTTATTATGGCAAGTTATTACAAAAATGCTGTACAAGACGAAAACGGTGAATGGTCATTTTCACTTTCAGTTTGTGTGAAAAATTTCCAACCCAGATTCCCAGCCAATGTATTGCTAATTTACTCTAATTTATTTTTTTTTGATCGCACGGTACTATTAAATTTTCAAATTTTACGTCTCATTATTTTATTAGTACATTATTAGCTTTGGAGACTTTAATTATTTGTTAACAACAAGACTAAAAATTGATGGAATTTTTAAAGTTTTATCTATTTATACAGGATGATTCAAAAGTGTCAGACCAACTCTCGAATGGTAATAGCTAAGGATACAAATGAATTCAGATTTTTGTTTCAAACTTTTTTTTTGAAAAAAAAAACAGAACTGTTAATTTTCATATTATCATGTAGGCATTTCAGTTTTTTTGTCTTCGATGTCGTTAGATTATTTATTGTTCAATTTGCTAGTTTGTTAAATGTTTTTTACACCATAAGACATAAATTAGTGATTTGTTTCAACAGGTGTCTGTTCAGTCTTAAGACCTGGCGTTTCCGCTAACTAAATTAAAAAATTGTTATAACAAGATTTTAGAGGTCTACAATGACCTAAAGCTCCGTTTTGCGGCGTGTCTTGAGTTCGCAAAATAGTCATTTTAGTAAGTGAATGATAATTTTGAAAATAAACATGCTGAATTATTGATAAATTTATTTAAAAGTACTTTTAAGATAAAAATTGTCGTCGCATCTATGTATGTTGATTTTTATCGGTTTACATTTGTGTTTTATTTGATGTTTTTACCTTGTATTTTTTTTTCTAAATTATAGTACTTCTATTTTTTACAAAAATATTCTAGGTCAGTAACGCTTTATACTTAGGCCCTTAATATTTCTTAAGAAACAGACAAAAATAAGACGCACATGTATGTAATATTTGTTTAACTAAATTTCTGAGAAATTTGGCTTGTGACTTTGAAATTTAATTGGTAACATTGAATAAATCTACAGACAATCAACAATTTTTGTAATGATTGTGATAATACGTTGTTTTGGATGACATTTATACCAGCGGTTTCTCCTCGAACATTGGCTATAAAAACGTGTGAATCTCAGAATCTGCTAGCCAATGATGCCAAATTAAGAAGATTTCATATTTGTGGCTCATTTGATAACAACAATCACTTTTTTCCATATTATTCAATGTTGCCAACTTAATTTCATATTCACAGTCTATTTTAATCAGAAATTTAAACGTTTGGAATCACACTAACTTGATATCTAACCTTACTAGAAGAAAAACTGTAGGTATTAATTTATTTGTCTCATTACACTTTTTTTTATACCAGCTGATCAAAACTGCGTAACAGAATCAGTTTTCAAAAAAATTTGGCTTACCTAAGTTTATTTTGGTACTTATTATTTACCGTAAATTTTAAATAATTTATGACTAACTTAAAGGAGTAATAAACCTGCGAAATAAAGAACCCAAAGGATAAATATTTATAACTGAAGCAAAATTGCCACCCATTGGTGAATTTTAAAAATAATGGGAAATTGAATCCGGGGTCCTCCACCGTCAACACTGATTGTAGGCAGATTTAATAACAAATGGTTTTCATTGTAATATTTTCTGTAGAAGAATTCTACTATTCTACAGTAATTCATATACAGGGTTGATTATGAAAAAGGCCATTATTTTTAAAGATATGACAATACTTCTTAAAACAAAGTTGCACAGTTTATTGTCACCTATTGTTTGGGATTGATGCTGCTTCCTGTTTCACCGGAACTGACATCAGTTTCAATTTTTTTAATGGAATACCCTGTATATTTTATTATTATTAT
>NW_025401063.1:18035943-18048701 GCF_015345945.1 Tribolium madens | reverse complement strand
TATTTTTATTTTTTTTTATTTTATAATATTTTATTATTTTTGCGGTTCCTCATTAAATTATCTTTCAACACTATTTATGATTAACTTTTGTTTTTAGGCAGTTTGAAAATTGTGTGGAAAAAATAGAATATTTTTATTTATTTTATCTAAAACAAGGAAACGACTGATAAAAATTGTTCAATTTTGATCAAAGAAATGTTGTAACGTTTTTAAAAGTAATGAAATTATGGCTTGGGGCGTTTTTTATAGTACAGCCTGTATATAAAAACACTACTTCAATATCAAAATGCTAATTAAAAATATGTACTCGACATATTTTTTTTTCAAAATTTAATTAACCAAATAATTAGTTGCTATATGAAAATACGACACTTACCTAGACATTTTTTTTTAACTTTTTAAACATAAGGAAGTAAATTGAATTGCGAATATTGTTAGGGAACTAATTACATAGATACATTTTAATTTGAACCTAGGGATTATGTTCAGAATTAAAAAATATCTCAGTATATAGGGTTATTCACGAGAGGGTTATTTCTGATTTTTTTTTGCCATATGTCTAATGAGTTGCGGCAAAAAAAAATCAGAAATAATCCTCTCGTGAATAACCCTGTATGCAAAAAACTGTTGCCATTAAATTATAACTAATTAAATAAAAGTGAAAAAAGCGTTCGAACAGGTTAAAACTTAGACAAATTTGTTGCCAAAACGATTTTTTAACAGTTTTATTATTTACACAGAATTATTTTAAGGGGTGCGAATAAAACTTGACGCACTTGTGAAGGTTTTCTATTTCAACATAAATACGATCAAAACTATAAAACAGCTTTCGCTACTGTTATAATTCTAGTTGTACAACAGATAATAATTAATAAAATAGTTGTGTGAAATTCGTATTCTGCACATTGAAAGCAATTTTTCAGTTATGGTGAACCAAATTCAAATTCACCTTTACAAATTTTTTCTTGTTGGAACGCGTCATTTTATTTATTTATAATTTGATGGAAGGACAAACATTTTTGTTTCAAGGCGTAAATTTATTTTTAAAACAAGTTGTAATGATTAATATGGATAACAATATTTATTCTATACAGGCTGTTCCGTCTAAACCCCACATTAAAAGTATTGGGAGTTCGAATAATCATATTTATTTGAAAATTGGTACATAGCCATAATCCATTAAGTTCTCATAAATGAAAATATTTTCAAAATGGCGGCACTTCCGGTTGTATCGGAAGTCGGTCTCAACTTTCTTATTTTAAATGGAAAGCTATATTTTTTACTGCGTTTTTGAATTAATCTGGTTATTTTAAGGGAGTTTTCATCAGCTTTTCCTATACCTAAATTTAGCCGTTTTTTAAATATTTAGAATTTTTCAAAAATTTTTGGATTTGCACCTTACACTTTAAAAATCGGTAACTCTGCTATTTTTTAAAATTTCGAATTTATTTTTTTTTGGCGTTTGAAAGAGAAAATTAGATATTCCTTCCGGTGTTTTCAAATCTTGAAAAAAAAATTAACAAACCCTAAAATTTTAAGGTTCCTTTTGTAATAATTCAAATACTCATAACTCCATTTTTCCAAATGTAATACCCCAATTTTTATTTTACTAAATGGAAGAGAATTTAGTTCTACATCGATCTGTATTAACATTTCCTATACCTAAATTTAATAATTTTTAAGTTATGGTGGCTTTTTGTTAAGACTGCTGAAAATCTATTACTAGCCACATCCGTTTTCGTATAGTTTGCTATGGAAATCAAAAATGTCAAAATTGTTTCTCAATAAACGTCGACAGTGACTTATTATTTGACAAATAGTGCCAAAATATGGAGAGTCAAAGCTACTCTAACTTAGATTTAATTAATTTATTTTGTATTTATGGAGAGTGTAACAAAATTATGATGTCGTTCTTTAAACAAAAATAAATTTTTCTCACTTGTTAGTTTTAAATAATGATCGCATGGTAGAACCTATCAATAATAATTAAGTTTGCATAACTTTGATTCTCCATATTTTGGCACTATTTGTCAAATAATAATTTACTGTTGACGTTTTTTAGAGAAAATTTTGACATTTTTGATTTCCATAGCAAACTATGTGAAAACGGGTGTGGCTAGTAATAAATTTTCTGTAGTCTTAACAAAAAGTCCATAACTTAAAAGTTATTAAATTTAGGTATAGGCAATGTTAATACAGATCAATGCACAATTAAATTCTCTTCTATTTAGTAAAATAAAAATTGGGGTATTTCATTTGAAAAAATGGAGTTATGAGTATTTGCATTATTACAAAATTAACCTTAAAACTTTGGGATGTTATTTTTTTTCAAAATTTGAAAACACCAGAAAAAGGATCTATGCTTTCTCCTTCAAACGCCAAAAAAACGAATTCGAAATCTTAAAAAATGGCAGAGTTACCGATTTTTAAAGTGGAAGGTGCAGCTCCAAAAATTTTTGAAAAATTCCAAATATAACAAAAACGGCTAAATTTAAGTATAGGGAAAGCTGATGAAAACTCCCTTAAAATAACCCGATTAATTCAAAAACGCAGTAAAAAATATACCTTTCCATTTGAAATAACAAAGTTATAAAAGCGAAGTGCCGCCATCTTGAAAATATTTTCATTTATGAGATCTTAATGTATTATGTACCATTTTTCAAATAAATATATTATTCGAACACCCAATACTTTTAATGTGTGATTTAGACGGTACAGCCTGTATATTTTAAATTGGCAACAGTTTAAAAAAATCCAATTGCAGTTCGCTTTTAAATACATTTGCCTTGAAAAGATGCACACCTAGATACACGTGTTACTAAACCGTTTATAAAGCAGCGTTCGGCATTCGCACTTCTATTCGTACGTCAGTCAATTCAGTGCGCTTCAGTAGTGCCAATATAGCAAAATTAAAATTCGCATATTAGATTTTTCCGCTTTTTATGGACACGAAAGTTTTAGTCTGTGAAACACTTGGCAAATGTTCCGGTCTTTTCAATTAGGAAATAGTGGGTATTTTTAGTTTATTATGTTTGTCCCGTTATTATTTCTGTATATTTCGAGCGTCTCCGGACTTGTTATTATTTTTAGATTTAAATTCCAATGAGATTTTTTGATTTTAATTAAATTTTCATTGTATCTTGTAAATTTTTCTTTGTTCTCTCTGATTCAAATTCAAGGTCAAGGCTACCAACATCATGGTGGTACATTTGTTATTTATAGTTTGGCAAAGTCCGAATAATAATAATTATCAACTCCTCCTACACCTGACAAGTGCTCATTATAAATTTAAATTTGGCGCTAATTTAAATTTTCGCCCACCTGATCAAATCTAGCAGCGTATCTTGTGTAAGTACTTTTCTCTTCAGCCCCTCATCTTTGCTGAGTTCACTCGCAGTGGCGGCGATGGCGCCCGCTCCCGGTTTAATCGTTATGACGAGGATGATTCCCAAGATAACAGCACACACTGTCGTTGTCGCATAATAAAGAATCGCTCTAGCAGCGATTTTCCTCGATAAACTCAGATCTAAACTGCCGACGGCCGAAATAATGGACGCCATCAGCAACGGAATAATGAGTGATTTAAGCATCCGGAGGAAAATTTCTCCGGGAAACATCAAATACATTGTTTCTCTCTGGTTCCATTTTTCTTTCGATAGGGACCTCAAAGTAGAGCCGACTGCGGTACCTGCTATCACCCCAACGACCGTAAGGATAGTCAGGAGATTGTTGCGGACGAAAGTTCTCCACTTCGACATCTTCGAGCTTCACCTGAAATAAGAAAAGAAAAATTCAATCATCGAAATTTTAATTTCATTAATTAAGAACGAGCTTCTACATTGAAAGCTTAATGTGATTAAGGCCGCTTTCCATTAGGTCGGGGCTTTGTAGGGGATACTTTGAATAGAAAGGCTCGAAATTAAAGGAAAATAAGGCGGATTGACAGCGACGGCGGGGAATTATTTCTATTGAAAATCTCAATGAAAGGATTCTTCTACCTTTAGGCTGCCAAAATACGTTTCAATCATTTTTCAAATATAGGGTGTCCCTGTTGGCTTGTTAATTAACAAAAATTACTATTTCACACAAAATGTTCTATATACAGCATGCGCCAGAATTTGCGCCTCAGAGAATAATGCCATATAAGGTAAGATACCAGGAACATGAAAAAATATTAAAAAAATTTTATCTATTAAAATTTCGAAATTATCAGAGTTTAAATTTTGTACTTTTACTCTATTAGTTTTTGTTGGAAAAATAATTTTCCAAGTTTTTTGCTACAGACTATTAGAAGAGGAAACAAGGAAGCTGTATCCTAAATTGTAACTCTGTTCAATGTTATTTGTGGTTTTTATTGGCCATTTTTTTTACCTTTACTAAATAATTGTAAAAAAAATTGAAAAAAATGGTGAACTGTAAAGTGGGGTCACAGAAAAAAACAAGTAGGACTTACTAATTTCTAAATTTTTTTATTTGAACACGTGACTTTCGGACCTTTTCTTGAATAAAACAATAAAACTAAAATGAAATGTTGAAATATACAGGGTGTTCCGTCTAAACCCCACATTAGAAGTATTGAGAGTTCGAATAATCGTATTTATTTGAAAATTGCTACATAGCCATAAACCATTAAGTCCTCCTAAATGAAAATATTTTCAAGATGGCGGCACTTCCAGTTATACCGGAAGTCAGTCTCAACTTTATTATTTTACATAGAAAGGTATATTTTTTACTGCGTTTTTGGATTAATCGGGTTATTTTAAGAGAGTTTTCATCAGCGTTTCCTATACCAAAATTTAGCCGTTTTTGAAATATTTGGAATTTTTAAAAAATTAAATTAATTAAAATAAAAATTGGGGTATTCCATTTGAAAAAAATTAGTTATGAGTATTTGAATTATTACAAAAGTAACCTTACAATTTTGGGACATGTTATTTTTTTTTCAAGATTTGAAAACAACAGAAAAAGGATCTAAGCTTTCTCTTTCAAACGCCAAGAAAACGAATTCAAAATCTTAAAAAATGGCAGAGTTACCGATTTTTAAAGTAGAAAGTGCTGATCCAAAAATTTTTTAAAAACTCCAAATATTTCAAAAACGGCTAAATTTAGGTATAGGAAAAGCTGATGAAAACTCTCTTAAAATAACCCGATTAATCCAAAAACGCAGTAAAAAATATACCTTTCCATTTAAAATAATAAAGTTGAGACTGACTTCCGGTATAACCGGAAGTGCCGCCATCTTGAAAATATTTTCATTTATGAGATCTTAATGTATTATGACTATGTACCAATTTTCAAATAAATATGATTATTTAAACTCCCAGTACTTTTATTTTAACGTGGGGTTTAGACGGAACATCCTGTTTAATAAAATCTTGAGGCATAGATTTTTTGTATTATTATTTCAGTAAGATTATAATTAATTCTTTTATTAATTAAATTGACAACATTGAAAAACATAAGACAGAATATCTGTAAATTGGCAACTCTTTACCTTTTTACCAATTTAATTTCAAAGACATAGGCTACTTTTGAACGTCTTTTGTTTTTTTCTTATTTTTTTTAGTGATGTTTATTAATTGTACCGCTGAAAAGGTTTAGAATATGTTTTTATTATTTTATGTTTAAATCAAAAAACTACAAATTTTATCAGAATACTCAGCAAAAATTCTCACAGTAACAAAAAATAATTATTTCTACTACATTTCAGTACCAACTAGCACTTTTTTTAATCAGGAGTAGGTAATATGAAATATTTTATTAGCAATCACTAATGTAATATGACGATTACTAAATTTTTAAAGGTTTCATGAGGAGTAATAACATTACTTCTCTTGGGCGGTAATATGCAGGATTGCCAACGTTAAGATTACAAAAATACCGGATTTTTTTTTCTTTCAAATTGTCAAGTTACTCATAATATTTTGCTCAATTAGTACCCAATTCGTTCTGTAGCAGTTTTTCTTACTTCTGAGGAAACCCACTACTCCATTTCAACAATTTTAATATCAGATTCATACATTATTTCAATATCTTTTTTGACATTTCTGAAATGTCAAAAATCAAACGCAATTTAGATGGCCTACCACGTTCGAATCTTAACTTAGTTAGAATTTTATTTTATTCAATTTTTGACTAAAAATAATGTGATTGTGAATAAAATATCATACAAACCTCGGTGGTAATGGCATTACCCCTTGTGCTTCATCCTTTTTTTGTATACCTAAGTACTCGGGGTAATGCCATATTTACCACCTCGTTTGTAATATACTACTTTACAGTATTTAATTTAGATTTTTTATTCTATTAAATTTGGAGGATGAGGTATTGGGTTGCATTGCACTAGTCACAACAGTGATTGGTGCAGAATTTTTTAATTACTTTACCCTTTAGTGAAAAAAAAAACAAAAAGTAATTTTCCCCATCGCTGGAGACATTTGCACACTCATTAATCGTTTTTAATTGGAATGAACTTATCACTTAATAAAGCAAATTACTTAATAGAAGTACTTAATAGGAGTGGTTCAAAAATTCTTGCGATCATTTTAATACAATTTTTTTAACATTTGAACCAATTTGTTACGCAACTCATTTCATTAATAAATTTATTCTAATTAAGTATGTCGTTATAATGTTAATGACATCATCATCATCATCAACAACAAAATGCATGAAATAACTGGTAATTGTGAAAATTGACCAGTTTATACCAACTTGCATAATAAAATCAAAACGACGATAAAATTTTATCAAAATGGAACTTATTTTTCTAGGTCATAAAGACAAAAGCTGAATTTGATGACGAAACAACGAAACAATTCCCGAATGAAAAATCATTTGGATTCAGGAAGAGACTCACTACATTTTTAAATTATACACACGCCGCACTGACAATGACCGCCATGGCATAAATTACAATAATTGAAACATTAATTTACGAATAGATTTAAATTAATTAGATTAACCAAAATACAATCCAATTTAAAATATTTTTAGGACGCTATTTTGGTCATTTAAGCTAAAATCCTAATCTTAAATTACAAAAAGAGATTTTAATTTACATCCGATTTTTACTCAAGGTTATCTACTAGTAAATGAGTGTAGTGGAAGGTTTAAATATTTCAAAACCTATTCAAAATGTGAGAAGGAATGTCACGAATACACGTCACAGATTTAAAACATAAATCTTGTTTACATTTGCTTGCATATTAATTGTTTGCTGACAATTATGCAAATCTACGTAAACACTTAAGGCATGTCAGTAAAATGCTTCGTGAATAAAGAAATTTTCTGATGTGCTGATCAAAGTTTTAATTAATTGCGAAATTTACTAGAAAACAAGGGTAACTCGCTCTGTGATTAATTTAAAATCTGACCGGAATGTACTCGTAATTACAAAATCGAAGCTTGTTCCTGGGTTCTGAATGATTTTAAGGTAAGTAATAGAGAATGGCTTTTATGGTTTCAGTTTTATAAATATACTTCCTCATACACCCGAGGCGGTACTGGTTCTTTTAATTTTAATAAAACACACATTATTTTTCAAGTGTTAGATAATCAAAAATGCAAATATATAAAAATCGTTGGTTGAGAAAAATGCGGAAAAATTATATTAGAGAATATCTGAATTGATGGGATTTATCCAAAATTCGCTACTACATTAGCAGTAGTATCGAGACTGCATCACAAAGTATATTATGTTACTAGGAGTAAAAGTGATGTTTATGTGGCCAAGCTGAATGTTTAGTTTAAAACGCAGTGATTTTTTAGCTTTATATTTTTTGTTTTGTAACTTAAACATCACTTCAATATATTTTTTTTAATGATCAAAATAAAAAAATCCTGTTAAAAATTTAAAATTTGATTTTTTTTTTAAATCTGTCTTGCTGATCCGACAAATGTGTCTTTCTGAAGATTTTACGAAGTACGAGATTCACAAACACTGTATAACAAAATTATATGACACTAGTAATTTATATCACAAGGCTAAAAACTGTCATTTTATAAGTGCAAGAACTTGCAAAACAGTTTCTGCACACACTTGATTTTTTGGTTCGACCAATTATACATTGTCTTAAAAGTTGAATAATCAAATAATATGTGCTAGAAAAGTTACATGTAATATTTAATGTCTAAGTTGAACTCCAAATTATTAAATTACTTCTAAATTAAAAGAATTATTCAATACATCAAATACTTGCTGTGAAATCAAACCGCTTGTCATTTAATAAATGTCAATTACAGATGTTAACGGATAACCAATATTGTCAACATTTGGTAAATTTTTTGATGGCCTAGTTCATCAACAGAGCTGTTTTCAGACGATTTTGACGAAAACAAAATCAACGTTTCTGGACGGAGGCCCAAAAAAGAAATTATGTAATTAAATCAATATGAACATTTTACTACCTGCTTTTGAATAAATATCAAAAATCTCTTCAAAATAAATACATAAAGTCTGTTTTTTTTTTTAAATGGAAATTACCAAGTCAAAATTTTGGTGAAAAAATTGGTAGCAGCTTATCTCCATAGCCACAAATTTTGTTTGCTCTTTGTTTTTGTCCCTAGAAATTTTGTTAAAAAAATTATGGTTATGTTTTCAAATTGAGATGTTGTAAAAATTTTGACTTTTATGAATCTTGTGTGCCTGTTTGAAAGCGCTATAATTGAATACCTGAGGACAGACATCATTACCTAAGGTCTAAACACAGAATTCAGTGCTAATAATTTTGACAGAAACACACCGCAAGTAAGTACAATGTTGTGAATAAAAATGAGATTCTTGCTACAAAAACTTTGAAGAAAAAGGATGTATTTACAGAAAAAAGTTATTTAGCAAAAGATACAAGTGGGTATTATGATGACTGGCAATAAATTTTGTGTAATTTATTGCAAGGAGCTCAAAGTTGATGCATTTTATAAATTTTTCTTCAGCTTTAGTTTCAAAATTGTTAGTTTTTCAACTCGTTCCTCAAAAAGGATGCACAAGACATTAATTTATTTGCGTTCTTTCCAAGGTTCTTTCTCATTCATGTTTATTTTGTATTCTTATCAATTTCTTGCTAAAAATTGAGAATGTTTAGCAAACCTGCATTACAAATTGCGTCTACATTTCCTGCTTGCGAACTATTCGTTTCCAAATTTCTAAAAACTTTTAGTGGTACCGAATTTGTTCCTTTTTTGGTGTTTTGTCTCTAAATTTTCTTAGACGATTTTTTGTGTTCACGTTTAATGACATTGTTTTCAAATTAATTAAAAAAACCGGAACTGCCAACTTCCTTTATTAAAAATACCATGAATGAATTTACTAGTGATGCCAACGTTAAGACTGTTTGGCATTTCCATTTAAAAAAAAAAACAGACTTTATCTACTTCATTGATTTTTTTTCAGAAATGTGCCAAAAATGTAACGTAGTCACATCAAAATGACAAATAAAAAAATTATTGTCAAAAATTTAAATTGATTAAGTTGTTATTAATTTATTCCTTAAATAAGTAGGTATTATAACATAAAGTTATCCAACGAATCATCCTGTTTTTATTTTGCTTGTTTTATACAGGTGTTCCAGCGAGTTGAAAAAGTCCATTAGTGACCTTTAAATGGTGAAATTAAAAAAAAAAATGCATGGGACATTGATAGATACTAATTTAGTGCATCACCTAAAATTATTTTCAATCATACAGCATGTCCCACAAATAAGTTACGATACAAACTTGTGTTTCTTTAAATGAAACACTGTATGTTTCTTCGCATTTTTGGATGTAGCCTCTTAAAACAATGTTTTTGCGCTAAACTTTGATTAGTCAATTTCGCTTAGTTTTAGAAATAAGAAGACGTTTTTTTGACAAAAATATGCACTTTTTAAAAATTTATTACACAAAAACTAATACAGCTAGAACATTTTTTTCTTTTACTTCTTCAAAGAAAAAAGTACAAAATGTAAAGCTGTACCAATTCTTTAGTGTTTTGCATTTGTAAAGATTAATACATCAAGAAGTTTGTTAAAAGTTAAATAACTTATTTTTTTATTTTTGCATCTAATAGATTGATATAGATTGAATTGTCTATCCAAAAAAACAAACTTTTAATGTCTAGAATTGATAATGGAAAAGATATTTAACATTCAATATTAATTATAGCAACAATGCCTAGCAATATTTGAGCATTGTTGATACTATGGCAACCATAGTTAATTCCACCACAGATCACTTATCCGTTGATTTATCCAGAGATTGTAAAAGTCGTTATAAATACTGAAATTCGAATTGTTTTATTGTAAAAACAAAGAACAATGGATTCAGTTTAACACAAATGTAATTATTAAGTGATATTTCTTCCATCTCAAGTGCAACTGTGCAGTTTTTAGCTACTGCAACGATAGTAATTATTTTTTTTAATGTTTAACATTAAATATCTTTTTAGTTATTGATTAAAAACACCTAAAAGTAAATAATTTTAGAAAGAGAATTTAATCTTTTACATGCAAAAACAATAAATAGGGTGTTCCCCTATTGACTTATTGAACTTTTAACAAACGCCTTCATTTTTTTATCTTTGCAAATGCAACACACTAAAAAATGTTACAACTTTATAGCTTGTACATTTTTCTTTGCGGTAGTAAAAAAAATATTTCTAACTGTGTTAGTTTCTGTCTAATAAATTTTTAAAAAGTGGACGTTTTTGTCAAAAAAAAACGTTTTATTTTTAAAACTAAGCAAAATCGGCCAATAAAAATTTGTCACAAAAATCTACATCCAAAAACGCTAAGAAACATATCATGTTTTATTTAAAAAAACACTAGTTGAAAATAATTTTAGGCGATGGATTAGATTAGTATCTATCAATGTCCTATATATTTTTTTTATTTTACCATTTAAAGGTCAGTAATAGACTTTTTCATCTCGCTGGGACATCCTGTATGTATTTGACAATTTTTTTTCCGAATTTCGAAATAAAATAACCGTCAATTTCATAATAAAATTTCGCAAAAATTTTCGTATTGTGGTTTCCAAGGATGTTCAAAATGTAATAAATTAATGATAATAATAATAAACTAGGTATTAATTATAAATCATGTCCGTATGAATTACTGATTACTGATTATATTCAAAGTTTGTCAGACTTGTAATTTTATACAAATCATTTTTTTTTTAATAATACTGCTAATTTTTGAATTCTAATTATTTATTTATTAATATGTTACAACATTATTATAGTGTTTCAAAACAGTTTATCGCACAATAAATAAACCGACACTTATGGTATGATTTTGAAGTTGTTATGTTGAGTTATTATTCTGAGAAAAGAAAATTAAAATGCAAAAATATAAGTAACAACAACGCAGTATAAAAGCAGCTACAGATTTACACTTTTACAATATATTATATCAATGATAAGAAGCCGCATTTACACACACCAAATTTGATGTTTGTAATTGTAAAATTATTTAGTCAAAAACGATGAATTTAATATTAAACAAGTAGTACTATAAATTATCTTTAAATCTAGGCAAAACTTGTCGATTTAACAAAATTGTTATCATTTCTAATCTGTCTGGCATCCTAGCGGCATTCTGATCTAAAAATAAAAAAGCTCATGCACTTCAAATTCCTTAATGACTTGTGTTGAATAGAAAAAGGCAAAACCCGTGCAAACGCATCGACCGCCTTTTATTTTTATTTCAACCACCACCTGTGGCTCTTGCACACTACCAAACATCAAAAACAAACGTTCTTTCATCAAAAAATCCGGGATTTTTAACACAGGTAAGCATGCGAAACCCTCCACACGATGACACACACATCAACGACAATAGGGAATGAGAGCACCAAAGGAAGTGTTTAATAAAAATAAATTATTAATGCTGCACGAAATGATCCGACTGGGAAAATAAAACCTCGGCGCGAATTTCACAAAAATCAGGATGAGTGTGGTAAAGCGTCATAAGGGGGCGTTTATTTTTTTCGGGGGGCCGCCGTGTAGATGTGCAAGCGAAGCGAGTGAAGTAAGGGTATTTACCGTTCACCACGTCGAAAAGGGAATGTTTAGCATCCGTGACAGCAGCACTGAGCACTTTGTGTGAGCCCGCGATATGCTCGCCAACCGCGAAAGTTGTCCGCGAACTGTTCCAACTTCCACTGATTCTGATTCTGTGCTGTGATGTTACCAATTGCAGTCCCACCGGATCTCGCGAATAGCCGGGGGGATGCCGTCGCTCCGCCAATTGTAATTGATACCAGCGGTTAGCGTGGCTGTTTTCTGTTGAATTATTATGCGTACGACGTGGAAATGTCCACGAAAATTTAGACAGAAACAGGAAAACACTCGGGAATTGGGTCACAAGTGGCGATTAGATTAATTAGTGTCTAAAATTTATACGGAAAAATATACAAATTTCACCCATGTGTAAAATCTGTATTTTTCAATTCTACAAAAAGATCCATGTCTCTATCTGTAAATAATAGTATAACGTACCCCGCTATGATGTATTTTTTTCAAAATATTACTTAGATTCCCTAAAAAATTACCATTATTGTAGGTTTTTCTTTGTAACGATGCAACATCTTAAAACAATTTTTTTATAGGCATGTAGATAATTAAAAAATGCACCTCGCTACGTTAAATTTTTTTTGTAATACAAGCTAAATTGCAAAGAAACGTTAAAAAATGGATGCAACCCCCATTACTCTTGGATCGAAAATCTCAAGTTTCTTCCATGATTTACAGCCGTTATCAGGGCCGTACCCAAGGGGGGGGG
>NW_025401063.1:18031246-18034971 GCF_015345945.1 Tribolium madens | reverse complement strand
GAAATAAAATCCTGGATACGGCCCTGGCCGTTATAACCCCCCATCGAGCGCTTAAGCCCTAATAATAATTTTACACAAGCGGTACCTGCAAGAAGCTTTCCTTTTTGTTGAATTTCAAACTGATGATATCTAGTTTTAGCTACATTTTTTTGAAGTCAAGTAGCATTATGGCCAATTTATAGAACATTTAACTGCATTCAAATTTTAATTTGCAAATTATTTGACGTTTAAGAACGCAAAATGAATGACAACAGAATTCGAAGCAGGGACACAGTGTGTCCCCGTTTAGGAGAAACGACTTTGGTAAAAGATAAATAAATTTCGCTCTAAATTAGCACTGCTTATTAGTTAAAGACTAATTTCTAACATAATTTTGGGTTCTTCTAAGAAAACTATCATAATAGAAGAATTCGTTAGAAATTTGATTTAGTTAATCCTGAAATTTTAAAGAACTAAAACTTTTTCTTTTTGGCAGAAATTACTAAACGGGTTACATTTTTTGGTATAATTTGGAACATATAAATAGTATTGTTTGTTTCTAGTATCTATTACTAATTATTCTATTATTAATTACGAGCATTGGAGCTCTTTACACACCCAAGCCGGTTTTGTGCAGTTTAAAAAATAATTGCCGACATTTAGTGCTTTTATTTAATTATGAATGTAGTTACGTTTGGTTGAAACTAGAAAATTCACATTATAAATAAAATATTTATGTAACACAATTAAGCTGGGCTTTTGCTTGTTTTGAAACTCAAATCAGATTTGCACGCAGTTCTACTAATGTCTTTTAATCTTTAAAAGCAAGATTAAATAAGCTCAATATCCCACTAGATTTTAAGAATCATGGACTACTTCATTAACATTCATTAACATAGGGTAAATAAGAAAGCGCAATGAATAAGGTTAAATTATTTGTTTTTATAATCAAAATTTATATTAAAAAAAAACAGTTTATTCATCGTCGAAGGTAAAATAATTATTTTTGTTCCAAGTACTTAAAATACAGTTTTTGCTAACGAATCACGGCGAAGCCGTGTCTGGAATAGCAAAGGAGTTTGCAAAAACTTTTTTGGTACGTGTTACATGCAAACAACATTTTTTGTTAAATCCCCCAAAAACCATTTAAACCTCTTATTATGTATGATTAATGTAATAATTCATTAATAAAAAATCATTGAGCGGCAAAATTATGGAATAATTATATTTTGGCAAAAATACTCGAACAGGTCAATATTCTTTTTACATATTTTACATAATAAATACATAATTTTTAACTTGATTTAAAATTTTACACTTTTTGGTTTTTGAGTAATGAGGTCATCGACATTTTTTTTTTAATGGAAACCCTTAATTTTTTTAGCCAATTCGATAAATCTTTTAATTATCAAAACGACAACACCAAAATACAGCGTGATCATTTAGAACTGTTTAAGTTGTATTAAATATTATGAGTACCTAAAGTTTTTGAAAAAAAATTACTAAAAAAGTGAAGTAATATCAACGAAAAACATACATACAATTTTACATCAAGTTGAGAATTTTATACATATTTTTAAAAAAGAAAATTGACCAAATCGAGCATTTTTGTCAAAACAAGATACAAAGTGATTCACGAGGAATAATGAGCCTGACCAAATTCTCGATGCAACCACCATTACTCTTCGCAAGTTATTTTGCGACAACTGTAATGTTGGTTTCATCGAAAATTTGGTCAGACTCATTATTCCTCGTGAATCACCCTGTATTTTCAGTTTTAATAAAATTATTCCATAATTTTTATTTAATTAATAAAAATAGAAAATTCTTATAGCAATTAATTAAACAGTTTATCGTTTTAACTTTAACAAATAAATTTACAAAACGTAATTGTAGAACTGGATCCATTTTCTCCCAAAGTGGATGTTTTATAGTTTTAAACAGTAAGTAATATTAAAGTCAACTCCACAAATTGATTTATTTAGTCAAATTGGGACATGTTTCGGCACCCTTGCGCCATCATCAGCCACTGAAAATTGTTACACTTTAAAATAAAAAATAAAAAACTTACAAGATTAAAAAATTTAAATGTTTACTGTTAAAAATTTTTCCTGATTATAACAAATGGAAACAAAATTTTGTAATTAAATGTTCAAAAATTTTCACGTCGAGGCTTCAGCTTCACTGACCTCGTCCTTTTACTTTTTTACAGAGAAATAATGTTTAAATCCTATTCCTTCTATATATTTTTCAATTTGTTATAATCAGGAAAAAAAATTTTAACAGTGAACATTAAAATTTTTTAATCTGGCAATTTTTTTATTTTTTATTTTAAAAGTGTAACAATTTTCAATGGCTGATGATGGCGCAAGGGTGCCGAAATATGTCCCAACTTGACTAAAGCAAATTTATCGATTTGTGGAGTTGACTTTAATATTACTTACTTTAAAAAAAAAATTACAAAACGTTGTTTAAACTTTGCATAAATCTCTTTCTCCCCTGTTTGAAAAACAATTTCTTATCAAGGAAAACCTGCACATTTCTTATTTCTAAAATTCCGATTTGTGCGGCTCCTGCGAGGAAAAAAGCGTCGCTCGTCGTCCTCATCGACTTGCGCCACCTTGAAAAACAAAATAGATATCGAAATTGTATTTATTTATTAAAAATGTGTTCCAAATGAATAGGCCCCAGTTAAGGTTGTAAAATGGTTTTATATACAGGCTGCGCCAGAACTCGCGTCCCTGAGAAAAATAAGATAAAATACCAGGAACATGAAAAAAATGTTAAAAAAATTTTATCTCTAAAAACTTCGAAGTTACGAGAGTTTGCACTTTGACTATTTATTTCTGTTTGAAAAATAATTTTTCAAGTTTTTTTGCTACAGGCTTTTAGGATAGGAAACAAGGAAGCTGTATCCTAAATTGTAATTCTGTTTAATGTTATTTGTGGCTTTTATTGGCAAAATTTTTGTACCTTTGCTAATACTAAATAATTATAAAAAAAACAAAAACAAGATTTTCAGTATCATTAAATAGACATAAAAAATGTCAAATGTCAAAAAATAAATGTCAAAATTTTTTGACAGATAGAATTTTTTAAACATTTTTTTCATGTTTCTGGGATTTTATCTTACTTGAAATTTTTCTCTGGGGCACGAGTTCTGGCGCACCCTTCTTTTTCATATTAACGTGCATCAAGTATTTTGTAAAAGTCTAAATTCAAAGACTGATTCACACAAAAAGTGTTATTCAGAATAAATTTAATCACATCAATGATGACAAAAATCTTTATGTTTGCAACCCTATGTTAATTGCATTATTAATTTTAATTATTTTTTGCTACCTGGGGTACCTACCTACACATTTATTTGAAAAAATAATTTTTAGGGATGAGGTTGAGGTTAGGATTGTTTAAATTTTTGCATGGTTACCACCTCGGTTGCCACCTTAAAATGATCTCTTTCAACGAATACTTCGATGCACATTAATATCAAAACGAATGTAGGTATTTTATTGAAAAGTATTGTCAAATTATTATGGGAACCTACTAAATACTACTCTTACTAAGTAGTTTTGATTTAAAGAACATGTTTTATCCTAGAAACTTAGAAATACACTAAATAAAATAAAATAATTAAGCCATGAAAAAGCCATAAAAAAATAAGTGTAAATATAGTGGATAATCATGTTTACACGTTTTCGTACAAGTTGATTTAGTTATTATTATTTTATAACTTTACAATTTTT
>NW_025401063.1:17996272-18030956 GCF_015345945.1 Tribolium madens | reverse complement strand
AAATAGAACATTAAATGAGTTAATTACATTTATTTTTACTCCTTTAAAAATTAGAAGATTAGGAGTAAAAAAATGAGAACAAAAAAATAACCAAAACAACCGAATTTTTTATTGATTTATTTAACATCTGATTCAGATTTATTGTCATTATGTGTGTAAAATCACTGTACAGCTACAACATACACAGCCCCACCTGTTTTTAGATCAAGCGCGGCGGCACTTAATCTATAAATACATAGCACCTATCTCTGCTACTACTTATTTTTTTTTATTTAATATTGACTTAAGATAAAAAACCCTTTTCTAATGGCAAACCCACAAATTTACTTCAAATCGGCAAAATCTAAAAAAAATTCATACGCCACTGTTGCTTGCGTCACCCTTAATTACTCAAGTGCTATAATTTAAATAATCAACGGATGTCCGCGTATCCATCTCGAAGAATTAAGTTGATTAATTATTTGGAATGTGTTGGCAAAACTGTCCCACGCTTACAAAATTAACAACCATATTGTAGACGCACGTGTTTGGTATATGGGAGACCTGGCAACAAGGCAGGTCCAAAAAACTTGCTTTTTACTTGTACATCTTTAAAAAATCTCTGGTTTATACTGGCTCAAACTTACTCTATTCGAATTCAGCACAACTAATTGCGTCATAATAATTTATTTATGTTAATAGCCCTGGGAATCGAGATATTTTCATTTAAGGTAGTGAAAATTTTGATGTCACATGTAATTGTGTAAAATAATAGCACAATAAATTATTTCTTTTCAAATGCAAGGTTTTGTGCAAATACATCGTCAAGATAAGGGAGTGATTTATTTATTCATTCATTATTTATAGAAATAACATGAAGTGTAACATTTTTTAATTTAAGTTTTCGTGAAAAATAATATTAAGAATGGTTTTTGAAATTTCATTCCTACTAATGAAAGATTCAGAGAATCATAATATGAGTATTTATGTTGAAACCTTTCTTTTGATCTTGACTTGCTTTTATGAGACATTAAATTCATATGATTAAACAAACACATGCAAATTACGTCATTTAACCTGCTTGTCTGAATATTATCGAATAAATAATTAATTATTTTAAAAAATTTAGATAACAGAAATGGTTTCAACAAACAATGAAACAAATTTTCTCTTATCATTTATTTATCCTTTAAACTACGACCTACGTTTTGATTCATTAATAACTTATTTTAATTAACAGACATGAAGATATCAAGAGAAACGATATTTTATATTTTATCGCCAACCGTCAATAGACCCATGCATTACCATAGCAATTTTCAGAAGTAAACAAATAACACTTTATTGCACTGTACAAATCAAGCATTTTTACCTGTTGCAAATACCTATTTATCAGCTCATAATAGTTTTAGGTAACTGTCAAAAATTGTTTTGTATTTTCTGTTATTTTTATATCTGTTATATTGACATAATAAAATGTGATAACTTACAATTTCTCAATTTTTTGCTCTATCTTTTTATGAATTTGTACCGTTGGTCATAAAATTTTGTATGCAACACGTCAGTAAAGTATCTTTATCAAACTCGCTTGTTACTCGCCTCGCTCGCTCTGCTCATCACCTCAGACTTGTATCATTTTACTGCCTTGGTGTATAAACAACTAATTATTATTATCATTACTTTATAGCTGCCACTATTTTAGTTATAAAATAATAAATAAAAGAAGAAACTAGAGCACAAAAATACGCCAGTGTGCTATGCAACCAACAATTTACCATATTTTAATAATAAAAATGCTTGAATTATTTATGAAATAATAAAAAAAAATACTTTTTTATATTTTGATTATATTTATTACATTATTTTTGTGCCAATTTTGCAAATATTATTATCGTGGATAAATGTTTGACCTTGAGATTGACGTTTGTCGCACAACATAACCTCAAAATAAGAAAGCCATTGAAATGCCCCTCAAAGGCACTACCCCCGTGTGCCTGAAGTGCGAAACCAGCGAATCTCCACTATGGACTAACGCTGAAAATCTGGGGGCAATCTGTTTAGACTGTGTTAACGAAGCTAAGGATAACCTCAAATCGGAACAAGAGGAGGAAAACGATGATAAATCTGAAGATTCCAAATCCATTAAACGTAAACAACGAACTACTCGCTCATATAAAACTAGACTTAATCCTTTTGCCATCCCTAAAATTGGGGCACCGAAGGGTAGAGGCAGAAGAGGCATTTTTAAGAAGACGCCAATTAAAGCACCCTCTGCTGTGGCCACTACAATCACCTCTGAATCAATTTTTTATAAAGTAAGTGATAGTTAGAATTGTACTGTATCAAGGTTTATGCTTTGTTTTAGGGGAGTTACATTCAAGTGGGTGATATTGTTTCAATGCAGGATGAGGATGGTGATATTTTTTATGCTCAAATTAAGGGGTTGTTAACAGATCAGTATTGTGAAAAAAGTGCTGTGATTACGTGGCTTTTGCCTACTCAAGAGAGTCCCCCGCCTGAGGAAGGTTTTGATCCTGCTACTTACATAATAGGTAACGTGTGCGAAAAATTGAGATTTTATTTTATTAGAATTTTAGGTCCAGAAGAAGATGTACCAAGAAAATTGGAATGCATGGAATTTGTGATGCATGCACCCTCTGATTATTACAAATCGAAAAATACGCCTTATCCAGCAGTACATGCTCCTGCACAACCTGGGTATATATGGACGTCATTGGAGTCTATTAGAAGATTATGTGGAAAGCCATTTTAAAATAATTGAGAAACAACTTTATACTGTATTACGTATTATTTTCAGTGTATTTATTTACTTTTTTTCAGTGTATTTTGTCGCTTTTTATATAATTATTGTATTAAAACAATCACTTTCGTTTTCTTTTATCGTTAAAATAAATTACTTACACTGTATTTGACAAACCTTTTTCCCTGTTAGTCGCATGATAGGAAAGGAACTTCAATGGGACGTATGTGAAACAAAAATTTGAAACACCATACCAAAAAAAGTTAAAAGTAAAGAACTGGATATGAAATGTTTTTCTAGTAAAAATTTTACTTCTGAATTTTTGGGATGCAAAATTTTCGTCGTGATTTTAGTAACCACCAATAACTTCGGAACTATACAGGGTGTGTCAGAACTCGAGCTCCAGAGAAAAATTTCAAGTAAGATAAGACACCAAGAACATGGAAAAAATGTTTAAAAAATTCTATCTCAAAAAATTTTAACATTTATTTTTTGACATTTGACATTTTTTATGTCTATTTAATAATACTGATGTATTGTATATTGTAAATGTTCTTTATAATTATTTAGTAAAGGTACAAAATTTTTGCCAATAAAAGTCACAAATAACATTAAACAGAATTACAATTTAGGATACAGCTTCCTTGTTTCTTCTTATATTAGCCTGTGGAAAAGAAACTTAGAAAATTATTTTTCCAACAGAAATAAAAGTGCAAAATTTAAACTTGGAAATTTTTATGGATAGAATTTTTTTAACATTTTTTCCATATTTCTGGTATCTTACATTACATGACATTTTTCTCTGGGGCGAGAGTTCTGGCGCACCTGTGCATAGGTCATAGCCCATTATTATTACCGAAAAATTTTCTGATACAGTGGAACTCCTCTATAATGAGTCCCGGATATAACGAAAAATCGGCTATAACGAGTAAATTGTCTGGTTCCTTGCCGATTTGTATCCTACTCTTGTTAAATTCTCTCTCTATAGCTAGTATTCTTCTGGAATTGAGGTGGATATACAGGCTGATGAAAAGGCGCCCACGATTGAAACAGGCGCGTCCTTTTTTATTGAAACATTGTGACCATCATTCCAAAATTCTTTTCAAAATTTAAACAGTTTGTCTAACAGCACAAAGCGGCAATATTGCACAAATTTCTTTTACTAAAAAACAATTTCATTCAGGTATTTTTCGTATCTAGGAAACCTTTTTGATTTTAATCGTTCAAGTTTCACAGAACAAACAACATTGAAAATTGATTTTTTTTTGTTGCTACCGTTTCCAATAATTGAATATTACTTGGACATTTTCTGTATCCTAGGATATTTGCAATGTTGCAACATTGATAAATTTTCTTTGGAGCCAAGAAATGGTATCCAAAGATCTTCAATAAAGTTTATTTCAATAGACTTTTTACACATTTTTTTAAGAACACCGTTAACAGTATCAAAATCTAGACTTTAACAATGAAATTATTTTAAAACTGTTAATTATATAGATTTCTCTTTTCTAAAAAGGTAAGTCTATATCTTACTGATAAGAGCACAAATCTAATTTTGGTCTTCGAATTCGTCTTTAATAAAAGATCACTTATAACGTGTGGGTTAACACGGTCGCCTTTTTTTCATCATACTGTATTTTGTCCAAGATCAAAGATCGGTAATGGCGAAAAATTCTGAGAAATTTCCGAAACAGATCGGTTATCACGAGAGTTCCTAGAAGAAATAAAAATCGTGCGAGTCTCTATTACGTATTGTATACTAGAATTTTTTTGGAAATGTGTTTTGCCTGCTAATGGTTTTATTTTTCTTACTTTCTCAGTCTTGAATAACTTTTTAAGCAGAGAACACTTCATTTTTCTGTATCAATACGTCGTCCTCAAAAAGAAAAACATTTTCTATCAAAGAAAAAATATCAATAATGAAAGAGTTCGAAAGTGGTAAAAAACAAGTTGTAATGTGCAAAGAGAAAAATTTAGTCAGTTCTACATTATCAACAATTTTAAAAAAACAAGGACAAGGAGTTCAACTGGTTAATTTTCGTCAAAAGTGAAGAAAATGCTAAATTAGATAAAGCCTTTTTTAAAAGTGAATCGCGAATCCAATGTGCCCATAAATGGGGCCATGTTAAAAGAAGAAGCAGAACAACTTGCAGAAAAAAGTAGGGATTTTTTAGAGATGATTTTTTTTGTTATTGGATGTTTCCACCTAACCACAATGTCTTTTTCAATAGCCTTGTAGAACTGAAAAGCGCAATTGGTAAGATAAAAATGCTTCATTACGAAAAACAACTTAAGTATTGTTTTAAAGTTCTTTAATATTCGTATTTAAGAAATAATTTGCATAGTAGGTACATGTGTAAAAACTTTTATTATCCATGACTGTTTATAGCAAAAATCGGTTATAAGGAGCAAATACAATGGCCCCTTGAGGGGTTCTACTGTACCAAAACTTATCGTCGATAACTTCTAAACAACCTGAAATATTTCTGTCGACGTCAATCGGATTTTTGATCGATAATTTTGTTGTAATTGATAGTTTCCAATAAATGTTTATCGACCCCGGGGTCACTACGCGGAGTTTATCAAAATTTATAAAACTCCATAAAGCAATGCCATCTTTTGTTTTTTTAAAGGTGATTTATGCAGAATAGCAAAGTGTCTTTATGCCGACAATCCTAATAGTTGTCGTGATCGCCACTTGAAAAAAATCAAAAGTCAGATTATTTTATTTTACCATTCGAAAAACCCTTTTTTTCAACTTTTTAAAATAAAGAAATATTACTAGAACATTTTTTGGCATTCATCCATTCTGGATGATTCTTGGGGAATTGAAAAATCGAAGAAAACCTCCAAAATAACGCAATATCTAAATGGGCAACTAATCGTAGAGCATTTTAACCGGTCGCATTGTTTTCGACATTTTTACAATTTCAGTTAATAGTAGATTATGTTATTAGGAGTAAAAGTGATTGTTTATGTGGCGAAGCTGAACGTTCATTTTGCCGAACGGAGTGAGGCAAATGGATTCAGCTGAGCCACATAAACTCACTTTTACTCCAAATAACATATACTATTTTATCTGCAAACGATTCAAAAGGAACGAAAAGAGCAACACACCAATAATCAAGTAAATCACCTCAATAATCAGGACGCTTTGCAATAAAATCATAACAAACGTCACGCGTCAGTTTCGCAATTTGTGTTGAGATTTCGAAAGTGTTGATTGATTTAACTGGTGAATAACTGGTGTAGTTAATAGTGCAAAATGTCGAATGCTGATAATATACCTTGTACCTCTGCAGAAAATGCTGAAAAAGCGAAAGGGACAAGAAAGAGACAACAGTGGTAAATGTCAAAGTAAGTGTCAAGTAAAAGTGAAAACGCCTAGGCGTAAAAACAGTGTTTTTACTCCATGTCTGAAAAGTAAAACTTTTACCTGTGTCATTTAGTCATAAAAGTGGTCACTTTTGTGACGTTTGCAGATAAAGAAAATTTTTCATACTCAAACAACGAAAGTTTTTTATGCATTTTTGATAGTCGTTTAAGAGACCCTTATGAATGCAAAAAATATTGTTTAGTCTAATTATAATTTTTAATTTCAAGCGGTGTTTGGAAATAATTTATAATGCATTGTTTTTAAACAATCTAACATTACCATTGTAACTTCTAGTGATAGATAGAATGTTGTAAAAAAGCCGCTTTAATTCTTCAATAAAATATATTTTATGACACAAAAATGACGATATGGTTATTCAAGTACCCAAATTCCGTCTATGTAGAACGTTATCCTATACCTCCATTAGATCATCAAAAAAATGTTTTTTCTAATTGTGTTGACTGTTGACACATTTGTTTTTCCTATTTTTGGATTTCTTAAAAATATGTAATAATTTTGTTCTGAGGCGCTCGCATATTTGTTCAATACTTCTACCATATCATATTTTTTTATTTTTTAAAATTTTATCTATTTTTCCATCTATTTTACAGTTCATAAAACTCTTATTGATTATTATTTACACATTTGGAGTGAAATAGTTTTTCCATGGCCAACTATATTATCAAACAAAATATGTATTTCATTTTCAAAGTATAATTATAAAAGAATATTTTGTTACAAATATATTGTATTTTTTAGATCAGAAGAAAATAAGCTCTTCAAAATTGCTGTAGCCGTCTATGATTTCCATTTAAAAAAAATACAAGTTTATTTTATTACGGCTAAACCAATAAGTAAAAAAATGTTAACTACATTATTAAATTCCTCGTAAAAAAGTGCCTGTATAAATAATGTCTTTATTTCAAATCCGTATCTTTTATAATGACGAAGATATGATTTTTTTTAGATTTCGCCAAAATGTCAACTTTAGTCTGTAAGTCGAAAACAAAAGACGATAGCGGGATGCGGTCTTAACCAATATTATTTTCTCAAAAAATGTGCCCCAGAATGTATCACTCGTTTTTGGATAAACATCTTAGTTTCGGAGATTCCTTATTCGGACATCCAAAATGCAGCACTCTGTACAGTTGGTTGCAATAAAAACGGAAAATAGAATTTTCTTTAGATTGAAACAAGTTTTGCCCTTGTTAATTTAATTGTCATTTTGTCATCTGTCGCATCCAAATAATTTTTTCTGCAATGCCGCACTTAAATGCCGAGAGCATCAAATGCAATTCAAGATAATCAATTAGTTGAGTATTTATGTGAAAACCCAATGAGTAGTGAGTACTACAGATTAACTATCAGTTCTAACTTAACCTTTTAGAATTAAGCCATGTTCAAATAATGGATAAATATAAAAATCTGACATTTTTATGCTTTGAATTTTCCGATTTTTTGGCAACCAAGTGTACGCTGTACGTTACGTGCAAAAACGGGACACCTGTGTATACTATCCAAATTACAAAAACTATGATATAAATATTTATGTTGTGTATGGAATGACAAATTCACCCGCACTTGGTGAATTTCCAAAGAAAAGAAAAAAGTGAATTTTAATACAGAAAATACCGTGCGATCAAATAAAAAATAAATTAGAGTAGGCGTCGATTAAATTCTACAGTTGGCAACACATTGGCTGGGAATCTGGGCTGGAAATTTTTCACACAAACTGAAAGTGAAATGATCATCGACAGTTTTCCTCTTGTACAGCAATAAAAAAAAATTCTATTTCCGTGTTAGAATAAGTCTATTCCAACACCCAAATGATGTCATTTGCATGCTGGAATAAGTCATTCGCGGTAATTTAATTTTAGTGACGGACTTTCTTCACAATTCATTTCCAAATGTGAAAATAAGAATAATTTTTATTTTTTACAGCCGCCTAAAATTATTCCACACATTAATGTCGCCAACCGCAAAATTCTCTAGAAAAAAAAAATCATTTTCATTTTTTAATTTATAAAATGATATAAAGCGGCGAAATAGAAAAAATAGTATAAAGCACTTGTTGCAGAAGATTCTTCAAGCACTCATTTGTTGCTCAACTCGCCGCTTCGCGGCTCGTTTCGGAATTTCAAACTTCTGCAACTTGTACTTTAATATACTATTCTATTCTAAAGTGAACATTATTTCACTCAAAAGGAATAAAACGCAAACTTGTCAAAGTTTCCGTTGACATTTGACTGCAAAAATTAGGATTGCCATCAGAAGAACCGCCTACTCTAATTTATCTTATTTTTTTGATCGCACGGTAGTAATAGTTTAGTAAAACGAGTAACCAAGTTTGCCATCTCTCGACAATAATGTAAACTCTTTCACCGGGCGATTGTTATTATTGATTCAGCAGATTTTTCTTTAGGGTTTGAAGTGGAGCACAGATTCTTGGTTTGTCACAATGCAGGAGCAATTATTGGTATTTAATTTTATAAGAATGTGAATAGTGTTCGGTGGAGGATGGGGTTGTAGAAGGTAAAACAGTGTAGTCAGCCATTGATGTATCAGGTAAGGGGGTGTGCTCGTTTTGGGCGCGCGCCGGGTGGTGCACTGCACTAGCGCAGAGTGCGCGGTCCTCCGGTTATCGAACGGTGGTCCAGTCCGCGCCCGGCCTCGCTGTGGCAATGACCTCGTCGAAGACGCTCTCTTTGCCGCTACAATGACCAGCTGCCGCGTCGCGCTCCTCTGCGTGCTGCTCGCGCTGGACGCCGCGGCGCTCGCCGATGACGACCTCCAGGAGGACAACGTGACGACGACCCTCGCCGTCCCCACTCTTGAGCCGAAGCACCACGACCCGCTCTTCCCGCGGGACCTCTTCACCGAAGAGGAGCGGCGCAACGGTGCCATCATCCTCCACATCCTCGGCGTCGTCTACATGTTCGTGGCGCTGGCCATCGTCTGCGATGAGTTTTTCGTGCCGGCGCTCGATGTCATCATCGAGAAGCTGGACATCCAGGACGACGTCGCCGGTGCCACCTTCATGGCGGCGGGCGGATCGGCGCCCGAGCTCTTCACTAGCGTCATCGGCGTTTTCGTCTCTTTCGACGACGTCGGCATCGGCACCATCGTCGGCTCGGCCGTCTTCAACATCCTCTTCGTGATCGGGATGTGCGCGATCTTCTCCAAGACCGTGTTGTCCCTCACTTGGTGGCCCCTCTTCAGAGACTGCTTCTTTTACTCGCTTAGTCTCATTACGCTCATCATTTTCTTTAGAGATAACTACATTTACTGGTACGAGGCGCTTGTGCTTTTCTCGTTCTACATCCTATATGTCAGCTTTATGAAGTGGAACCAGCCCATGGAAAGGCTAGTCAAAAAACTCATCTACAAGAACAAGGTGACGAGGGTCAGGAGCACCGACCAGCTTATGCCTACGGTACGTCAAGGCCCTGCAAATATTTGCCCGCAAACCCTTTGGCGCAATGTCGAGACATCAAGGACGTTTCGTAAAAGGGATTGTTTCCTAACTAACAACACTCTACTCATCAAACGCATTCTCTAAGACTAACTAACGCTTATGCTTGTTTTCTTAATTAAACATTTTATTGACGATACAACGATATGCAAGCGTGCCCAAAAAACAACAAAAAATTTTATTAATGCGTTTGACGGCAAATCGACATCTAAAACCGGGGAAAACATAGTGCGGGTTTGCTGATCGATATTTAGAAAAAACATTGGATTGTCTGGAAACTATTTCTGTTGAAAAGTTGGAAAAGCACAAAAACAAGTATAAAAATTATTTTACTGTCGTTAAATTAATAGTATGTAGGTAATTTTTAAAGTTATGGTGTTATTGAATAAAGTATTTTAGCAATTTACGTTGAACTATGTAGTTATAAAACTAAAATCATTACGACTAGTGAAAGATAAATTATAAAGATTTTATTTTTTTATTTTTCTTATCTTTAACAATTTTACAAGGTGTTTATAAAAGAATCTACATCTTGAAGAAACATACAGGGTGATGACAACTAAACTTACTTCTTTTTTTCAAAAAGTAAATATTTAAGTAATAATATTCATTCTTGGCTTTCTTAATAAATGTATCAAAATTTTTTAGCACATCCGGTGTTGCCAGAAATGCTACCAAATTTAGTTTTTCAAATAGAACACCTATGTTTTTTTCCTCGAAACAATAATAATTGGCATGAAAAATACGGTAAACCACTATTTATTACATTTTTCGTAACACAATGCAATCAGCAAATATTTTAAATCTTAGAATTCTATAAGGAAATTGGTCGCGTAACCTGATTTTTAATTTTAAAGGAAAGGTGTGAATAAAAAAATGTTTGGATACAGTTTAATTGTTGGTTTGGCAAATCTAATTTGTCAGTTTTTCTCTTATGGAAACTCTTGGATTTTCTTCGACTGATAACAGAACATTCAGATTTCTCTTTTCTTGTTCTTCACAAAGAACCATAGGTTTTTTAGTTTTAAGAAGCGAACCTATTCGTCTCAGTTGTTTTTCAATTCGACTAAGTTTCCAAGAATTTGAGTGAACTATATTTGAGTATTTTTCTCTATACTGTCTTTCAGCCGCTCTATTTTTATTGCACTTAAAAAACACTTCAAGCTGATCTACCAATTCGTCGTAATTAATATCATCCATTATTAAAGATCTCAATAAGATTTATTAACAAATTAGGTTTTGTAAAACTGACAATTAAACGGTATTCAAGCATATTACTTTTTGCATAAATACCTTGACAAAATTTACAATACAATATACATAATATAATACTACATTGCAAAATTTACAATAAAATACAAAACTTTAAATTGTTTTCTGAGTGCATTATGTACAGTAAAATTTAATAAATAGTGGTTTACCGTATTTTTAATGCCAATTATTATTGTTTCGAGCAAAAAAACATAGGTGTTCCATTTGAAAAACTAAATTTGGTAGCATTTCCGGCTACACCGGATTTGCTAACCGGATTTGATGCATTTACTAAGAAAACGAAGAATGAATAGTATTATTTGAAAAATTAGTTTTTGAAGAAAAAAGTATGTTTAGGTGTTATCGACCGGTGTGACTTGGACCGAACACCCTGTATATCTTGAATAATAACATCAACATCTGTCAGTTACCAGTCAAATTCATCTATTTTTGAACACCTGTCTTGCGCTAAATATTGATTAATACCAATTTTTTCTGGGATCAATTAAGTGATAGATTTTCTGGGATCATTACAATCTTCAACCTACTCTGTGTGTTACATTAATAAACGTTTTTAAAATTCATTAAATAATACAATCTATGCAAGATATGTTATAAATAAATGATGAAGTTGATCCATTCACTTTTAGTTCGTCGATGATTTTGAAATTTGTTATATGGGCCTAGATGTTGATTTTTTAAACAACTTTTCTTAATAACTTCTTGTCGCATTTGCCACACAAAAGGCAGAAAGTTATTTTTTTCGAAAGTTTCCAAGGCAAACTTGAACTTTCAAAACTAAAATAATGTTAGAAATTAGTCTTTAACCAACCAGGGCTGAACCCCAAAAAACAAAAATTTTAATCAAACTTTTTTGTCTTTTTCAAGAGTCGTTTCACCTATCCGGGGACACCCTGTATGTACATATTATCGGACAAAAGTAAAGCAACTATTAAAAAAAATCTTTGTATAGTTATCTTTATAGTTCCTTCTATTATCTGACGAAATGTATTTCTTTTTGCTTTGGTATTATAAGTAAAATGTAAAAACAATATTTTTATTGGCATCGGTTATCATTCAGGTTTTCAAGTGTTTTACTTATTGAAACATAGCAAAATTATATGCGATAAAAGTAAAGCAACTTTTACAAAAAAAAATTACTTAACAACAAAAACGAATTTAACAAGATTATGAATTAGTAATTAATCGGATAACCATTATTTGCTATCACTTTTTGACATCGACGCGGCATGGATGAAATAAATTTTGTGTTTTAGCCATTGGTAGATTCGTCCAAACTTCGTTAATTTTATCAATCAACGATTGCTTGTTAGGGAAGTTCGTGGTACGAATACCACGTTCAACCTCTTCCCAAAGGTTCTCGATGGAATTGAGGTCAGGTGATTGTGCTGGCCACTGCAGAACCTGGACATCATTCTCCTGAAACCAGTCCTGAACAAGGCGAGACTTGTGTTTCGGATCGGATCGGTTGGTATACCGAGACATACTCCAAAATATCATGTTGTCTTATGCTGAGTGGGAAATGCCTCCGCGCTTCGTGTTTCAACAAGATAATGATCCGTCAATGAAGTATAGTGGGCCTACTCCGGGGGTCAGTGAAGTTAGCACCTCCATTTAATCATTTTTAAATATAAATAATACCATAATTTTGCACATATTTTGCACAATTTTGCACACTAAGTTTCGAATTTTGCACACCTATGATCCTTTTTGCAAAGGTTTTTTTTAATGATAGGTAATTACTTGTAAAGTAATAAATAAAGTAAAAATAAAATTGAGAAGAAGTTTATTATATCTCCAGTCATTGTAAGAGTAAAGTTTCATGAAAATAGTGCAATACCCCGAATTCCGTATAAGATTGTGCTACGGTTTTTAATTGGTAATAAGACGAACTGTGCAAAACTAAGTAAAAGATGTGCAAAATTGTGCAAAATTAAATGATTTCATTGGTATAAAAATTATGCGTTTACGCTAAATTGGGGGTGCTGAAAATTTTTTTTTAATTAGTAATTACTCGTAAAGTAAGGGTGTGCAAAATTTAATAAAAAGTGTGCAAAATTGTGCAAAATCCAATAATACAATTGACATAAAATTTTTAAACATATATTGAAGTGGGGGTGTCACCGTCAAGTTAGCACCCCCAATATAATTTCAATCATAGGATCCCTATCATAGGTGTGCAAAATTCGAAACTTAGTGTGCAAAATTGTGCAAAATGTGTGCAAAATTATGGTATTATTTATATTTAAAAATTCTTAAGTGGGGGTGCTAACTTCACTGACCCCTACTCCGGTCCACGAAAAACAACCCCATAAAAATACACTTCCTCGTCCGTGTTTTATTGTTGGTGTAACGTACGTTGGATGAAATCTGGTGTTAACTGGACGCCTTACACGCCTCATCTCATCAGAATTAAAAATTTTATATCGTGTAACTGTCCAGTTCAAATGTCGTCGTGCAAATGCAAGAGCCTGGCAAGACGATTTCTTTCTGAAACCAATGGTTTCTTAGCTGGACGTCTACTGTACAGTTTTGCTTCAACTAATCTTCGTTGAACTGTTCGTGAGCTAACTTCTAGTTCAGGAATTTCACTAATTATTCTTGGTGCTGATAGTCATGGATCTCTTTGAGAAATTCTTTTAATTCTCCTACCCTTCCATATTGCAGTTTTTCTAGACCTTCCTGTTTTAGGCATTTTTTCTACATGTACTCTTACATTATAACGCGAAATTATTTTGGACACACTATACAAGGTGATGAAAAAAAGACTCCCACGATTGAAACAGGCGCGTCCTTTTTTATTGAAACATTGTGACCATCATTCCAAAAATAGTTTAAATAGATTCTTTTTAAAATTTAAACAGTTTGTCTAACAGCACAAAGCGGCAATATTGTACAAATTTCTTTTACTAAAAAATTATTTCACTCAGGTATTTTTCGTATCTAGGAAACCTTTTTGACTTTAATCGTTCAAATTTCACAGAACAAACAACATTGAAAATTGATTTTTTTTGTTGCTACAGTTTCCAATAATTGCATATTACTTGGACATTTTCTGTATCCTAGGATATTTGCAATGTTGCAACATTGATAAATTTTCTTTGGAGCCAAGAAATGGTATCCAAACATCTTTAATAAAGTTTATTTCAATAGACTTTTTACACATTTTTTTTAAGAACACCGTCAACAGTATCAAAATCTAGACTTTAACAATGAAATTATTTTAAAACTGTTAATTATATAGATTTCTCTTTTCTAAAAAGGAAAGTCTATATCTTACTGATAAGAGCACAAATCTAATTTTGGTCTTCGAATTCGTCTTTAATAAAAGATCACTTATAACGTGTGGGTTAACACGGGCGCCTTTTTTTCATCATACTGTATATGGGCAAGACAAATAGCCTGGAAATGGTAGTCACACTTTTCCCCTCCAAAAAGGCGTTCACTACCATTTTTTTAGCTCTAAGCATATTGGTTTCCCTTTTGGCATATTTATGTCTTTAAAAAAGTTTGCTTAATTAACCCAAAAATATGCTTTTATAAACTTACCTTAATCGTAGACTCTTTTTCTATGGCAAAGCAAAAAGTTGCTTTATTTTTGTTGCGTTAATAAAGAGTGTTGTTTACATAAATTATTGCAAACTAACTTATTTAACATTTGAAAATAATCTCGGTTTGTTTATGACACAAGCCCACTGTGAGGTTTTAATCTAATAGGTTTGGAATTCTGGGATTACTGTTTGGATTTCAAGTTCTTATAATATTTAATTTTACCATAAAAGTTGCTTTACTTTTGTCCGATAGTGTATAGTATGTACAAGGCAACGCAGAAACAGTACTGGATTTGACTTGTCCAACACCAATGACAGTGAAGGCCATAACGACCGAAGGAGTTGTTTGAGACCTGGCGAAGGATGGCTTTATCCTCCCACAGTCGTTATGGCCCTTTACGGTACGTGGCACGCACTTTTTTCGTCATATTAAATTACATTAAAAAAATTGACAAATTTTGAAAATGTCAATATTTGAAGGTTAGAACGGTCAAAGCCACGGTAGAACTGTCAAAAAGCTGGGCGTTAAAACCTCTTACAAGTCCTGTAGTATAGATACTAGGGTGATATTGACAGCTTAAATAATTAAATAATAAATTATTGTTGAATGCACAGGTTGAATGTTAGTTATTTATACCATAATAACATGGAACGAGGTTAAAGTAAATAAGATAGGTAATCATTTTTTGTATTCACAACGAAACCAGAGAAAATTATCATTTATACATTCCTACGAGTGATAATGAGTCTGAATTTTTTTTTGAAACAACAAACATTAAAGCTCAAGGATCAAAGATAATGCGGATATTATTATACTTGGTTTTAATTAATTAAACATACATATTTAGTAATCGAATTTCTATTTTTGGCAAATTTCATATAGACTTTACTCCAGGTTTAATTTGGATATCGCGTTGCATATAAACGTGCAGCCTGGAAAGCCTTTTTTAAACATTCTCCATAAATTTTGTGTGGTTTATTCTAGTAAATAGGGATTTAATATGAAGACTAACCATTTATTTTTAACGTTTCGATAATGACCGTTATCATTATCAGGCTTGCATATTAGAAATTTTAGGTTTGTGGTTATAATACGTAACGACATGGGGGCGGTTTTGGTTTTGCCACTTTGATTAAATATAACCTCAGACCTCTATTTAAACCAATTTTACATTTTCAAGATTTAGGAATTTTTAAACATTATATCAAAGAACCAACATTCCATTAAGAAGGTGGTGGTTTAATTTATTAAAACCAAATATTTTGATATCCATGTCATCTGTGGTTGCTTTGAAAACATTTTCAGGCTCGTTATTACTCCCCTGTATTAAGAGCACCAGAAATATCTTTTTTTTATTTTTGGAAAACATCAGTACAATATTTTATTATTACTCATATTTAGATTTTTAGGTTCTTCAACTTGCTCGAAAATGAATTACGATTTCCTATTATTTCCCAAAATAGTCATTCCTTCTACCTCCACAAAATAATTTCACGTGTCTGCTTATAATAGATGAGTGATGATATTGCACGTGAGACCGCTTCATAAATTATTTAGTTCGGAAGTTGTGCCGACTTTTACTCTTTGCTCGATGTTTGCGCCCAATTTCCCAATCTGAAAATTTCGCTGGCTTCGCTTATCCCCCCGACCTACATAAAAATGTTGTAGCGACGAATTATGGGGAGTCTTTTTAATATCAGCGATAAGCCGGTCTCGAGAAAATTTTCGATAGTTGAGCTGCCACACATTGTCGTCCGGGAAACCCGGGAGAATTACGCAATTTTACCAATCGATAATTTTAATAATTGAAGCGAAAATTGTCAGTATTGCAGTTTTGGAATTGGGTACCCAAATTTTTCAATCGGAATTAATAACAGAATTATCTGGAATTATTAAAATTGTTTTCGACTTGCTGGGTTTTTTGGACATATTGCCATTGTAGTAAATAGTAAATAGTAATACTTATAATACAGAATGGTTATAAATGATTTTCATCTAGCCAGCTTTGGAATTTTTTTGCATGTAACTTTATTTTTGCCGCTCTACTTTTTTTTGAAAGCTCTAGTGCTGTCATTAGTGTCACTTATTAATTAATAATAAATAGTTGTTAATTAAACTTTTATTGTTTCAACTAATTTTCAACAATTGATAATAATGTATACTTTGGAAGAAAACAAGTTTATAATTGAAGCCTATTTTCGAAGTGGACGCTTAGTAAACGGCGAGTTTTTAATTTTGAGTTAAAACAAGTAGGTACCCCTATTTTCGTAAAGCGGCATTTTTTGTTTTACATGGAAATTTTACAGCTGGCTAGATGAAAATCATTTATAACCACTTTGTATTATTTTAGGAAGACAATAAAAGACAATAAAAATAAGTATATGAATTTTTTTGGTAGAAAGAAGGTATTAATTTTGTCATAACTTATTCAAAAATTAGAATAATTTTTGAAACAAACTAATGTTTGTGGTAAAGAATGTTTTAAAGTACAAAATTACATTGAATTGTTTTTTTAAGTAATTCTTTATGGGAATTAATTTGGAACTGCGGGAATAAATTTCCAATTGTAAGAATTAGTTTGTAAATATACAGTAAGTCCTCGGATTGACTTTACAAGAGAAAAATTATTTTTATCTTTGATTTTACGCCAAAACTGCAAAGGAAAAACATTTTTTGCTTTACCTGAAACTATCAAATCTGTAATTAAAACTTCATTATTCTAACACAGTAGAAAGATTTTTTTCTCTTGATTTTGGACTATAACATTGGCGGTTTTATTTATTTAACAACTATATGTCACTTTGACAATTAATTTATTAATTAAATAATGATAGTTCTTGTTAAAAATGACTTTGGTTTTTTTTCTTAAAGCTGTTTCTTTGAGTTGCTATTTATCAAAATTATGTTTTTCCCACACTTTTGTTATTTAACCAGCGAAAACTCATGTCAAAGTGACATTATTGTCAAAAAATTAAAACCAAAATCAAGAGAAAAATAAACTTTTCTTTCTACTGTTGGAATAATACAGGAAAAAAATGAAAAAAAAATTCTATCAAAAAATTTTGACATATGACATTTTTTATGTCTATTTAATGATACTGATGATCTTGTATATGTTTCTTAGACAATTATTTAGTAAAGGTATATAAAACATTGCACAGAGTTACAATTTAGAACACAGCTTCCTTGTTTGCACTTCTAATACCCTATAGCAAAAAAACTTGTAAAATTATTTTCCCAACAGAAATAAATAGAGTCAAAGTGCAAACTTTAAACCCTCATAACTTCGAAATTTTTATAGATAATTTTTTTTTCCCATTTTTTCCATTTTCCTGTATCTTACCTTATATGGCATTTTTCTCTGGGGCGTGAGTTCTGGTGCATCCTGTATAGTTTTAATTACAGATTTGCTAGTTTCAGGTAAAGCAAAAAAGGTTTTTCCTTTGCAGTTTTGGCGTAAAAAAAGATAAAAAATTTTCCCTCTTGTAAACTCAATCCGGGGACATATTGTAGAAGAAAATTTGAAAATAGTGGTATTACATTGCTTTATTGGGAATTACTGCAATTTCCGTGACATTTTATGGAATAAGAATTAGTTGTACAAAGTTTTGTAAAATTGTCGGCCCTTTGGTCAGTAATAATCTATCCGATCTGGATTTTTTTGTGAGAATAAACTTGACATGAATTTTATTCGTTTTGTCAACTTGAAGACATTTATCGAAGAAGTGCTACGTCAACATGGAAGATTTTCATTTGTAAACATGAAAGCGCCAGATTACACACACCGTTCTATGTTATGAGCTTCCTGAGATATAAATTGCAATATGATTACGTTTAGAGTAATATCTCTCAATTCGAAAAGTTTTATTCGACTGCTAGCTGGAATATAAAAATAAAACCGATCGATGAAATTCCTAAAAGCCCACTGTAATTGATGGATAAAGATCGAAGAGATTAGAAATAAAACCGAGTAAAAATTGATCAGAACCAGGAACACGCCAGCCAATAAATAACAATTTAAAATCGGCTAACTTCTGAAAAAACATTTACTCGGTTTGAATAATCTGCGATCCCACTTTAACGTTAAAACTACATCACCATTGAGCTAATTGATACATTAATAAACACAGATGTTGTGATAATTGATATTTTTGATAATTTTAGAACAGACTTTGTCGTTAAAAATTGCCATAAAATAATTAAGACTTCAGCGAAGGTTATAAACAAGTTACGACAAAGAAAGCTGTAGGGAGCTGAAAGTTTTTCAGGTGTTCGCGTTCCCATAATACTCTATTATAGGTTAAGATCAAAATCTTGGTTATCTTTATGAATGACCATTGTTCAACTGACACGAAAAGGTAAAGTATAAGAGTATAAAGATTGTTATAACCAAGATTTCCCCCGGCATTATCTCCATTATGTTCACACAAAAATTCACATCATCCAAATTTTTATATTGCAAAAAGTAAAGTCTCAATTGCCAAAATTCGAAAGTTTGCAAATATGCAGGTCAGATTTCGGAGCTACACCCATAGGATTTAGGTTTTGGTGTTTAAAAAGAAAATGAATTTTGTGATTTTTTGATCTCTTTTTTTTATTTTGTTTTTTTTTATTTACTTAATGCATATACCATGACTATTAGTGAGACCTCTTTCAATAAATCAACGCATTTCTAATAGTACCTTATAAGGTGATGTGGAAATATATTGAAATAAAAGAAATCGAACATAAATACTTACACTAAGTGCCATATAAAAAGAACACTCATTCATTATGGCTACATCGCAATAATTTTTGTATACATACTAATTAGATTAAGATAAATAAACGATCAAAATTTGAAGAGAATCAGATAATTTGAATAAAAAATTAATTAATATTGGGTAAAGCTTTTTTGGTGCGTTATATTTATTTATTTACAAATCTAGGGATAGTCCGAATAAGATGATCGACTTACTATGGTCGACTATACTAGGTGAACAGAATAACGTATGGAACCAAATGTTTTTTTCTTAAATTATTTATTTTTTAATAAACTAATTTATGAAAAATAAATTTTTAAAATAGCAAATAGTATACCAAAAGTGAATGTCTTAGTGCTCAAGGGCCGCGACTGTACTATAAAAATGTGACGCTTCTCAAGAATATTTTGTTTTTTTTTGAGTTCTGCAAAATTTTTAATTTCTTCAAATGGCAACTCACTATATTTTTTTTACAAAGACTATATCGACTCTCCCAACGAAAACGATAGTACCTAACTCATAAATTAGCTTTGAGATACGATGGCTTATGTAGGGCCCAAAATACAAAAACAATAAGAAATTTTTTTATAAACAATATTATTACCAAAACTTAGACCTGCGGTAATTTTCAATGATATTAAACAGTTCCTCCTGATTTTTATTAACAATCAAAGATTCAATGCAGTTTTTCTCAAAACTTTAAATTTTGAGTTACTATAGTTTTCGTTGGGAGAGTCAATATGATTTAAGGATAACAATTATCTACATTTTATTCAATTTTTATTGAAAAAAAAAATCATGAGAGTTTCTTAACTCAAAAGCAAAATGAAATTTCATTCTCAAAACAGGATTATATTTATATTGCGCTTTAATTTTTATTACTGAAGGCAAATGATTAAAAAAACCGCTTGGTTTAATACTTTTTGTTCACCTCGTATATTATGCAAAAATTTTATTGAACTAAGTGTTCCCTTCCTCTTAATATTTAATATCATGAACTGCCACTGGATAAAAAATCGATCCCTTTTTGTATTTATTTCTTTTTTAAAGTCTTGAAAAGAATGATTGTCACAAAACATAAAAATCTGGAAAATTCAAGTTTTTAAAGTTGTAGTAACTTAACAAAATAACAAAATTTGAATTAGGAGTTGGTATAGAAAGCAAATACTTTTTAGTAAAGATAAAATTAATAAAACCGACTTTTCCTGCAGTTATTTTCTAGGAGACTGTTCATTATAAATAATTTATTTTGTATTTGATATTATTTTCATTATATGTTAATTAACTTTGGTTACTAACATTAACGAACACCAATTCGACAATAATAAAGACTATTTCAATCATTTACATATTTTAGTAGTATAAAACTATACGAATATAGTCATAATAATAGTCAGTATAATTTACTTGTGTAAATATGTATTTCTATACATATCTTGTGTCATTTCTATCGTATATTCTGTCATTTTTCACAACGTTTTTCTTTATGAAATAATAAAGCCTTTTGGCTCAAAATCTGGTAATAGTGTTCAGACACACATACTGTTTTTTACGTAGAAATCAAATGTTTTTGACCTATTTCACCTCAAAAATATAAGTAGTTACTAGGTTTGAATATCATTCTGAATTTATTGTCTATTATTAATATTAAAACAGCATATAAATAACACAAAATTACATTAATATTAATGAAATTCAACAGCGCAAATATAGCTTATCAAGTTTTTACTGGAAACTAATATTGACTTTAGTGTTTTTTAGACACTTCTGTTACTTGATTCCAAAACTATTAACATTTTTTAAACAATGCATCTATTAATTTTTTGTTTGTTTACTTGAAGCAACGAATTTTGACCAAATGTCAAAATGATGTAGGCGCCGGGGGATCAAATAATATTTAGACCAAGTCAATATTTTATAAAGTGTTCTTTTGTAATTAGACTAAGTTGCATTTCTACCATTTACGCGAGCGCTTCACTGCAATCCTCAACATTTTTATTTTTCCATCCACTTTAAAAAATCTCGCATCTAACATTTATTACTCCTTGTTCGTGCCTTCCTTCCCGATCATAAAACCTTGTCGAGACTTTCGACTTTTCGTATTAATGATTAATTAATGCCATAAACCACTGTCATCAACCCTTTGTATCATTAATAATACGCACATTGAAAGAACGACAAATACAAGATCGTATCGAATCGCACTTTCTAGAGCATTTTTTCTGTTCCATTAGCTTAACTATCTTTCATCTGTATTTCCTGTTTGTGTGTACTAAATGTGTGCTTCATTGTTTCCAGCACCAAACGGCCGCTCAAGCTCTGGTGAGTCCGATCTTAAAGCTGCTTTCTCCTCACACTTTATTGTCGCTGCTTTCTGCTTGCTTACCACCTCACCATGCTTTCTTTATTCAATCTTCTAGCTGCATGAGTATCGATTATAATTTTTTTAACAAGTATTTAGGGAAATTTCGCTAAGGAATCAACTGAACGTCCTTGACACGATAGTTATTGATTTGGGGCCAATCTACGCGCCACATGCTTATAGTTAAAATCATGAAGTAAATTACCGATACACTAAATTATGTATATTTCGAATCAGACGGAATATATTTTATAGATTTATAGTCTGTTGAGCATTTATTTATAGATTTTTTTTCTTTTTCAGTCGACTTCAGTCAGTGTCATTTTAGACTCAGGCAAGGTCAGTAGAGTATTTAATAGTGTTGCCTACTTTGTGTTTTTTCATCTTCCTTTTTTGGGTTTTCTCACCTGTCCACTTGTTTTTCCAATGTTCTTGAAAAGTGAAGCCATCTTAGATTTAAACCCACTTAATTAACCCAAGATGGACGCTTAAACAATTTTCTTATGTATGTCATGTTCTAGGTGTTTTATGTTGAACGTGGTTGTTACCAGTAGAATAGGCAACTTTAAATACTCTACTGATTCTACGAGTTGTTACAAAAGTAAAAATTGTTTTATTTTTGTCCAACTCAATCCATTTTCTGTAGTTGTGTTTTGTTTAGCTCCAAGCATGTACAGTTGCGGAATTAAAATTTCGGACAGTATTGTCATTTTTATAAGTAAACTCTAAAACAACCTTTACATTAATAACCTCATTTTTGACTCTTGTCATGTTTATGTCATTTTGACTTATTCACAGCAGATCAAAACGATGATTTAATTACACTTAGTTCAATTAATAAATTTTATTTAATTAATAAAACTTTTTAAAGTGACAGAAAAATACTGCTCGAAATTTTAATTTAGCAACTGTACAGCCAAATCTCGAAATATTCGCCCCTACTATTTTCCGGCTGTACCTGTATAAACCTTGATTAAAATCAATTAGTATTCAAATTGTCTTTCAAATTAAAGAAAGTAGTTAGCTTCTTTGCAACTGAAAATCTAACGTTGTTTTCTTAGCATGCTGTTGTTTTGTTGTTAGTGTTTTGTGAAATGATCCGTTTTCAGAAAATTCAAAATTTCAATAAAAGAAATTATCTACTCTACGAATTTGATTTTGACGTGTAGAAATTACTGCCTTTAACTTATAATATCGTTAAAAAAAGATCATTTGTTTAATACTAATAATATAATAATTCGTTGATAAAAAAGCTTTTGAGTAATTCCATTCCAAAACGATCATTTGTAAAACTCATTATTTCGTAAACTTGAGATATTTTATAGAACATGTAAAAATAAGTGACACGTATTTCACCGTTTTTTATTTTTTCAATGTATGTTTAAAAAACAGGGATGTACAAAATTAGCAAAAAGAATTTTTATATAAAGAACAAATCAACATATTGAAACGATTTTTTTTTTAATAATAGATATAAATAGGTACATTACGGACGTGATAATACATGTATTCTAAAAAGTTGTTATTAACAAATAATTTAAAAATATATTGTTTATACAGAAAAATAAACAATTACGCAGATTTTTAAGATTCTCAAAAAATTTATGTAAAAACTCTCACATTTTTACTATGTTTTCACATAAGTTTTAGGACGGATGTTTTAAAAATGGCTGAAAAAATTTTTTTTTTGAGTGCGTTGCATAGTGCGTGATCGCCTGAAAGTAGCGTTTTTTTGGAAATTAAATAGGAAAATTACCAATTACGTCACTGTTCTAAAGAAAACACATAATTTCCAATAATTTATTAACATTTATTTTTCAAAAAATATCATAATAAAAAACAAATTCTTCGGTTGAGTAAATATTTCACATATTACGTTTTGCTATACAGGGTATGTTCCGGACCAACGTGACATGGCATGTAAGGTAAGATACCAGGAACATGAAAAAAATTCAATCTGTCAAAAAAAAATTTACATTTATTATTTGAAATTTGACATTTTTTATGTCTATTTAATGATATTGATGACCTTGTATATATTTTTTTTATAATTATTTAATAAAGGTACAATAATTTTGCCAATAAAAGCCACAAATAACATTAAAAGAGTTACAATTACAGCTTCCTTGTTTCCTCTTTTAATAGCCTATAGCAAAAAAACTTGGAAAATTATTTTTCCAACAGAAACAAATAGAGTCAAAGTGCAAAAATTAATCTCTCATAACTTCGAAATTTTTACAGATAGATTTTTTTTACATTTTTTCCTTGCTCCTGTTGTCTTACCTTACATGTCACGTTGGTCCGGGACTTTTCACACACTCTGTATAATCTAATCGACCAGTTGACAAGTTGAAAGACAGCGATTTTTTAAATGATCTTTTAGTCGAGCGAAGCTCATAAAAGGTACATACATACAATCTACATATTTTTATTTTAATATCAGAAAATAGAATAAAAAAATATAGAGAGTACTCTTGCTCAACCGAGGAATTTCTATTTATTATTGATATTTTTTGAAAAATAAATGTTAATAAGTTATTGGAAACTATGTATTTTCTATACAACAGTTTTTTAGTGACGGTAATTGGTACTTTTTCTATTTAATTTCCAAGGAAACGCTACTTTCAGACGATCTTAGAGCATCATGCACTATGCAGCGCTCTCAAAAAAAAATTTTCTTTAGCGATTTTTAAAACGTCCCTCTTGAAACTTATGTGAAAACATAGTAAAAATATGAAAGTTTTTACATAAATTTTTTGAGAATTTTAAAAACCTGCGTAATTGTTAATTTTTTTGTTTAAACAATATATTTTTAAATTATTTCTTAATAACAAATTTTTAGAATACATGCATTATTACGTCCTATTTATATCTATTATTTAAAAAAAAATCGTTTCAATATGTTGATTTGTTCTTTAAATAAAAATTCTTTTTGTTACGTGGTTCTCAATTTTTACATCCTTGTATTTCAACATACATACGGTGGAATACGTGTCACTTATTTTTACACGTTCTATAAAATATCTCAAATTTACGAAAATTAGACTAATTAGGCTATTCTCTAAAAATCTGCTATAGTCTATAAGCTGGTATATTCCATAGCTAATAGAGCTCTGTATATAAATTTTTTAAAGTCCTTATAGAATCGTATCAAAATTGGTATTCTCTAAGCGTCTATGTAAACATTCGAGTTATAGCGCTGTAATTACCCTAAAGTCTGTTTTTTATTAAGTGGAAATGTCAAACAGTCTTAACAAATTTATTCATGGTAATTTTTGGATGTTGGCAGTTCCAGTTTTTAATTTAATTAATAAAAAATGGCATTCAGCAAAAAAATCGTCTAAGAAAATTTAGAAATGAAAACACAAAAACGGGAACAAATTGAGTATCGCGAATAGTTTTTGGAAATTTGAAGACGAAAAGTCAGAAAAATACTACCGCTAAAATTTAGACACAATTTGTAATGTAAATTTGCTAAACATTCTCTAATTTTTAGTAAGAAATTAATGAGAATACAACATAAACATCAAAGAGAAAAAAACGTAATTAAATTAGTAGGATTGTTTGCAACGTTTTTGAAGAACGAGTTGAAGAAGTAACAATTTTGAAACTAAAGCCGAAGGAGAATTTAGAAAATGCATCAACTTTGAGCTCATATTAATAAATTACACAAAAATTTATTACCGATTTTCATAAAACCTGCTTGTACCTTTAAGATTTTGTAGTAAGAAGCTCATTATTGTCCACAACATTACCATCTTTTTTCTTCATTTAATAATAAATATAATGCAATTAGTGCAATATTATTACGATCCATTACTGAACTATGTACTTATTATTAACTTTACACGATACCAATAATTATAAGAGAACAAAAATTAGCATCACTGGCGAAATACGGAGAGAAGTACTTATAATAAATTATTGAGGAGTGACATTGTTACTATGACAATATATTGTTATAGAGACTACTTATAGTAGACTTATCTAGTAAAGACTTATCTTTACGGTCAGCAAATTTCTTGCCATAACTTTATAGAGACTTTAAGCTTATAGAATTTTAGGTATAGAGAAATATTTCCTTAGAGAATTCGATTTTTACTTATAGTCGATAGCTTAAAGAGTTATAGCGCTATAGCACGTATTTTTTTTACAGAATAGCACCATTACTCTTTTGTGTGTTTTTTTTAATAAGTAGTTTGTCGATTTTGTAATTTTTTAATTTCATGATAAATTTCCGTCAAAGAAAGTAAATATTTCTTGCGCAATTAGTTCGAATTGGTGTGTAAAGCCTTCGAAAGGCCGACATCTGATACAACACCGTCGCTGTAGTTTTCAATTAAGATCTGCCGCTATTGAGCCCCTTTCAGGAAGTCCAAGTCGTAACAGAAGTGAGATGAAACGTTTCAATATCTCTTCTTCGTATCTGTTGTCTTTTATCTCGCCCACCTGTATCTTGTCAGAGAACGTCCCCGAATAAAAATCAATGTACGTCAAAAAAGAATTTATTGTTATTGCGGTTCTCGCTCTTCCACTTTCATCACTCCGCGTCTTCTTTTAAAATCACTAGTGGCATGGATCCTCTTGAAACAAGTCTCCGGTTGATCTAGAAGCCTCCTTGCTGTTAATCCGTAGTTGAGCGATGTAAGCACCGGCACCGGTTTGGCTTTTTCCTGCAACAGTTTATCGAAAAATCGCTTAATTTAGTCTTTGACACACGCACACGTCATGGGAGATCCAATTTGTGCAAATGTTTGTGCATAATTAAGGTCGAAACGTGGCATTCCACGCAAATTCCTATTTAAATCGAGTTTGAAATTCACTCGTTGTAAAACTAAACAGCGGGCAAACACGAATTTTGTTTGTCTTTTTCGAGATGCGGGCGAGTGAATGATGTCTTTAACGGCAATGACGTGCATTTTCGGGATAAGGAAACGACCAAATTCATCGTGATAATGTGACATTACACCATTGTTTTGCCAGAAATTAAAGCAAAGCAATTAATGTAAAATTGGGCAAGGATAATAAGCCTGGAGCACCAGGATGTAGGTATATTAAAAATCGATACATTTTACCATTTCTTGTTCCTGAGGAATGTCTGTACCGTCTAAGCTAATTAGTTAAATTTCTTATCAAAGTCGCCTTGGACTGAAATGTAATTATACAGATGAAATTTAAAACGATACAATGGGATCTATCCAGAAAAGTCATAATTATTGAACAAGTTTGAAAATAACGCACTATTTAAACAAACCTAGTGTGAAAAAAACCTAGAATTTACGTATTGGGCTTAGTGCCTTTATATTAAACCTATCAATTTTTTTAATTCATTTTTAAATAGATGAATAAATGAAATAAATGAATAAAAAATTGAAGTTTTGAAATGAACTATCAATTCTCTTCTTGAGGGGTGCAGATGTATATCTTTGCTTTGAATAAACGCAATAAAACGATCATGTTGTGGGTTATACCCTGCGGTGCGGCCCAGCTCGGTTGTAAATCATGCTCCAGGTACCTCCAAACTTGAACTTACATGTATTAGAAGTTGCCTACTTTAATTTTTGTCTTATATCAAAGAATTAAGAACAGTTATCAAATTTGCATTATAACAGGGATCTGTATTTTTAAATTACCTATAAAATGTTTTTTTTTAATTTAATACAGTATACCGTTATCAAAAAATTTTAATAATTAAGATTTTCACATTTTATTCAATTCAATAAAAAATATCTATTAATTTATTTAAAGCGGGAATATTATCGTGGTATCTATTTACTTTTAAAGAAACACTACAATGATCAAGAAACTCTTCAAGTCTAAATTTGCGGCTGAAAACAATGAAATAAATGTATATACAGTCGAACAAAGTGAAAATGACGCTTCAATAAACCAGCAGTGGATGCCGACGCTTCTAACCGCAAGCAGGCAGGATCGTAAATTATTGGATTGCAAACTTGACGTAGTTTCAAGATAAATTCCTTTAGGAACCGGTTTACAGAAAGCGAAATGAAAATTTAGTTCACAATTATTAAACTAATTCGAATTAAGTCGCCATTTATCTTGCATTGACAAAAGTCAAGTTAAATGAAAATGTAATTTTTTTAATGAAAAATTTAACAAACCATTTCTTGAAGAAAATTATGCATAAGGTAATGCTGACATTGACGAAAGAACAAATCATTATTTATTTAATATTTTTTTAACTGTTTCAAAATAAAATTATTTTATAAATAATAGGTATACGCCAGCTTTCAGGGGGTCTGTAGATTTAATCTAATTTAAAAATAATTCTTGGTACCGTTATAGGTATTTTTCTATTTTATTTTGTCTTACAAATCAATCGTAATAGTATATTATGTAACTAGTGCTATAAACGCCATTTTAGACATGACTTTTATGTTTAATAAAACGAATATTTAGAGAAGTGTTACATACTATAATTTTTCTACGACCACCACAAAAAATTACTTAAATTAAAAATTAGATGTGTGAGTAGAAAAAAATTCTAATGTTCACAAAGTGTAAGAAGATGAGTGCTCCGCCCACTTTGAATTGTTAGCAACTATACTCTTTTTCATATTAATGTGCATCAAGTAGGTTGTAGTAGTCTAAATAAATCTTTAATTTAAAGGCAGATTTACACAAAAAGTGTCATTAATATGTCATTCAGAACAAATTTAATCACATCAATAATGACAAAATTGTTATGTTTGCTACCCTATCTTAATTGCGTTGTTAATTTTAATTATTTTTTGCTACCTGGGGCACACATTTATTTGAAAAAATAATATGTAGGGAAATTTGAGGTTAGGATTGTTTGAATTTTTGCATAATTGCCACATTAAAATGATCCCTTTCAACGACTACTTCGATGCAAATTAATATGAAAACTAGTATAGCAGACTTGTCGCATCAGAGCAAAAATAACAGAGGACAATTTTTCCGTGGTTTCATGTAACGTAACAAATTCAGTTACAATAAATTTTGAGACACGTTTTACATAGAGTTCTGTTACGCAGTACTTACTTTGATTTGCGTAAAAAATACCGAATTTAGGTTTAAACTTTAATTTCAACCAAATTTCAACGTGACATTTTAAAAATGGAACAGTGTAACTTACGCTCCGCTTGATTACAGTTTTTATTGGTAACTATGTAAGCAGGGCGGGGCATTAATCAAGTTATATTTTAAGGACTATAATAATAAGAACATGTCTTTAGAGTATATTGTTGTCCTTTGCTTATAAATCCTTCTGTTTTAGAAAACTAATAAATAAGTACAATTCCAGAAGCACAACAGCAAAATACGAAATATGAAATTTTTTTGCTTGTTTTTAATTCATTTGAAGTTTCTCGTTTCTCAGTAAAACAAAAGAAAACAGAAATTTTTTATTCATTTTATCTAAGAGAAGCAAACGACTGATAACAAAAAACTGTTCAACTTTGATTAAAGAACTATTGTAACGTCTTAAAAGTAATGAAATTTGGGCATTAACCATTTTCCACGTGGCCAAGGAGGCTGATCATTAGGGATAGTGTTGCTATCAACTAATGATATGAGTCCAGTAATTGCACGTGCAGGCACGACATTTATACTTTGACAGTGAAACAAACACTTAATTGATAATTGTCAGATGAATGGCAAATGTTACGGAAACCATAGCAATGGATTTCAAGTAAAGTTCACCCTTCCAGAAATAGTTCCGGGAATCTGTTGCTGCAATCGAAAATGCAACGTACAAATACGGTCGTATCCCACCTCTCCGGATACTTAAATTATTATTATTATTATTATTAATTATATTATTATTATTATTAATAATAAGTTATTACAGCTCTACAATTTAAACATACAATTCAGCTATGCTAACCCAAAGGATCATTCTTAATTACTCGAAAGTATCAACGAAAAACAACACAAACAAAGCCCTTACCAAAACTATTTAAATAGAACCAATAGTACTATAAATTAAAGAATAAGTAGCGTATCAAAATATTGCCAATAGGGAGTTTTTTGTATAATTTTACATAAATGTTCTGTCAAAAAAATTTGACATTTGTTTTTTGACATTTGACTTTTTTATATCTATTTAATGATACTGATGATCTTGTATATGTTGTATTTTGTAAAGGGACAAAAATTTTGCCAATAAAAGCCACAAATAACATTGAACATAGTTACAATTTGGGATACAGCTTCCTTGTTTCCTCTTTTAATAGCCTATAGCAAAGAAACTTAGAAAATTATTTTTCCAACAGAAATAAATAGAGTCAAAGTGCAAACTTTAAACACTCATAACTTCGAAATTTTTATAGATAAAATTTTTTTAATATTTTTTCCATGTTCCTGGTATCTTACCTTATATGGCATTTTTCTCTGGGGTGCGAGTTCTGGCGCATCCTGTATACTTGTTGTTGGCAAACAAATTGTACAGAGTGGTTACAAATGATTTTCATCTAGCCAGCTGTGAATTTTCCATGTAAAATAAAAAATGCCGCTTTACGAAAATAGGGGTACCTACTTGTTGTAACTCAAAATTAAAAAATCGCCGTTTACTAAGCGTCCACTTCGAAAATAGACTTCAATTATAAACTTGTTTTCTTTCAAAGTATACATTATTATCAATTATTATTGGAAATTAGTTGAAACAATAGAAATTTAATTAACAACAATTTATTATTAATTAATAAGTGACACTAATGACAGAATTAAAGCTTTCAAAAAGTAGAGCGGCACAAATAAAGTTACATGCAAAAAAATTCCAAAGCTGGCTAGATGAAAATCATTTATAACCACTCTGTATTAATTTATAAAATCCAAAAAAATAGTACATTTGAAAAGTCGTTTTACCAAACTTGTATGTTTTTTACGTTGATCACCCACTTTTCTAAACTTTTTACGTTATCTTTAGTAGGTTATTGACCTATGCACAAACTTTGAAATTTTCTAGTCACTTTATCTTAAAAAAAAAATTCAACCGCTTAATGGATAACTTATTAATTTGTGTTTTAATTATGATTTCAACTAGCAATGTGTCCTATCAGTCCTATCAGATTCCAAAATGTTTTCTAGAAATTATGAGGGGCTCGTTTAGAATTAAACCTGGTGACCTAGATAATTATTATTGTATGTTATTACTTGTTTTCATATACTCGTAATTGCCAACTAATAATAAGTTGTTTGATTATTATTCGCTTAAACGTCATTTCAACTTTAGTTGGTAACACGCAAATAGATAAAAGGTTTGGTACAATTGAAGATTTGATATTTGGCAGCGTCACGTCAAGAAACTATACACTTAGTAATGATTTCTATTTCATGAAAGCGGCAAATTTTTATAACATTTGCTAGTTTCTTGAAATTTTAGTAAAATACTGTTTAATTAGAACGAAAATTCAAAATACAGTCCATGGCTTAGAATTTATTACTCAGAGAGCTCTAGTAATACAAGCGACTGGTAATTTTCTCTAGACAAACAAGGAGAAAATTATTGTAATTTTTGTGGTTGTAGTTTTATGTCTTGTTTAAACCATTTTTTTACGACGAGGTGTTCGAATTGAGCAGTTAATTTTAATGAAATGTAAATTAATTTAAAATTGAAATGTTGCAAGACTCGTCGGTAATTTAAGTGTGTATCTGTTGCGCCGCTTCTCTGCACGTAAAGCCAAATAATACATAAATAACAAGTATTGATCACCACCTTGTCGCAACCTTAAGGGGAAGATAGCGAGTATAAATAGCTTTTTATAAAAGTCGACTTTTCCCTAAGAGATAAATTCATACTTTTTTAATTTGAATATTTTACCTGCTGATAAATGTTTTCTCTGATGTCGCGCAGATATTGACAATTGTCCTTGGGTTTTCTTGGATCCCAAAGTGGAAACACTTTAGTATATGCGAAAAACAGGTCGTATTCGGCGCTCCGATGCTGCCTTTTCATAGGGTTATCGAAAAACGTGATCGTTTTTGCAGTGTCGATTTTTTCCGGTTTCTGAAAAATTCCAAGGGAAATGAAGTTGTCTTTTTTTAAAACTTTCCGCATTTGCTGCATCTCTCTAACATCTTAAAAATGAACTTAAACTTTCTTGATTTACTTCCACTTCGGTGACATTGTACAAACATAATAAGCCCCTTCTCTTCATATTCTCATCGATACTCCACCAGCCATTATTAAAGTTTCTCTTGTTTTCCACAATAAATCATGATGAACGACCGAAATACTTCCAAGGTGGATAACTCGAACCAACTTCCATTTGTTTTGATTTAATTAAATTTGCTTTTGATTGTAATGATTTGTGACCACGTACCAACCAAAATATTTGACTTTCTTTATTCAATATTTAATTTTTAGGAGAAAAATACGTTTGAGGTTTGTATGTTATCTCATCTACAATCTTTATGCTAATTTCTAAATGCAATCATAATTTTCCAAGCTGTTAAATATTTAATTTAAGCACGAGATAAACATCGGTTAAAATATAATGTAGGAATTTCATGAAAAACTACTTGAATTACTCATTTACAAACATTTTTGACGTTTCACTCACCCAACCTGTATTTTCAAGAACAGTCCAAACCTCCTGTTTATTTTTTATAACGTTTATGGGTGTATGCCATTGTGCTTTGCCACGTGAACCCATTTTCCCGTTTTCTTAACTTAAACAACTCGAAATGTTGTGAACCAAAAATTTATGACACCGCGTCTTCTGTCAGACTGATTATTCGTATTTTATAACGGATTTTTATCCAAAGTACTCTTGAGTGCAAAAAAAACGCAAATTGATTTTTTATACTGTAATTTGGCTTGTTAATAAATACCAGTTTTTTGACATTGTCTTTGTCACAATTCATAATTTCATAATTGTCAGGCATCTATCAAGTTTTATTTATTTTATTTTCCATTTCGTTTGCACTGACTATGACACTGCACTAGCAAGACCACCCAATACAACATTTCTTTTGACAGTTTTCTAAAACTTTTTGGGAACAACCTTTTTCACACTATGTAAAACTGTGAAAAATGTGACAATTTTGTTTTTGACAATTTGCGTTTTTTTGCACTCAAGTGTATCTCTCGAATCTTTATAGATGTATCTTTGCTGATAACACTATACAATAAAGGATTGATTATTTAATTAAAAAAAACTAATCTTAGTTACTTTGAAGGTCTAAAACGTTAATCTACCATTTAAATTGCTCACTTACTTTTGATTTTCAAAATATTTCAATTTTTATTGTCCCATTTTAGATATTAAGACAACTAGAGTTTTATAGACAGTTTAAAAATCGATTTTTAGGTCGTAGTTTAAATTCGAGCGACCGAAGAGAGCAAGAATTTAATAGACTGAGATTTTTAATCTATAAAACTTGTGTTGTCTTCAAGATTAACACTAACACTAATACTAACACTACCACTAACACTAACACTAATATTGAATCAGAAGTTTTACAAAATTCAGAAATTATTATAAAGATATGTATGTCAAAATAATGTCAAAATTGACAAAAAATATACATCAGCGTATTTTATAGACTCATAGGATATTATTGACGTATTTAAAACGTATTTTAACGACAACATAACAAGTAAGCTTAAATGCACCGTAGAAACAGTATAAACGTTAGTGTTATAGCTATTTTCCAACACTAATATTTTATACTGATTCCATGGTGCATTTAAGTTAACGTCTTATGTTGCCGTTAACATACGCTTCATCTATAAAATATGTCGTCAATAGCAACGTATTTTATAAGTTTATAACATACTCTTATCTTGGAATTTTGGCAATTTTGACATTATTTTGAAATACTTTTTTATAATAATTTCTGAATTTAGTAAAATTTCTAATCAATATTAGTGTTGGAAAAAATTTTAACCTCGATTTTAAACTGTCTATAAAACTCTTGTTATTTTAATAGTTATAATGCTGTGTTTGGTTTGACAAGCTAGACGAGCGATTTTAACAAACTGTAATCATAAGAAACGGTGTATTAATAAACGTAATTGTTTCTATTGTGAATGACAAATTATATCTGTTCATTGTTCATTTAATTATTGGTAATTTATCCATTTTCTGATTAATATTTAGATATTAACAGTTATTTTCTCTTGCCTTTAAAACAATTGCAGTCACCCAAATTTTCCACCCTTTTCAGGCATGAATTATTTATCTATTTGTAATAAAAGCTACCTTTAATTTAGCTACTGTTTATTAAGAACTGTAAAAGTTAAGCTTTTAAGTGACCGTTGAATCTTAGCTGGGAGAACCTGAATAAAAGTGGAATAAAAATAAATATTTTTACAATTCTACAAATTGTTCAATGGTAATACACTGGCGGACACGGAATTTTGGACGATTTGTCATTCAACTGACATAAAAATGTAAACGGGCCTTAGGCAACTAACCTCACTTTCGGTTTTTGTTGCAGAGAAAAAATGACAACAAATCAAAATAATTTATTAAACTTATATAAAGACACGTATTGCTGGCATTATTGTTTCGAAAAATCGACGCCAAAAATAAATTTCAACTAAAACTTTCGAAGTTCCAATGACAATAAAGCGTGGCTTACATTGACATTTTTTGAACTGACATAAATTTGATGTCCAAAATTCCGTGTCCGTCACTGTAACAAAGCATTTTGTGAATGCATTGTCCTTTTTTATTTAAAATAATAGTTCAAATAATAACTAAAATCTATAATGTCAAATAAACTGATTACTTTTCTAATTTCATAAACCACTGAATTGAAATTGTGGCAATAATTGTTTTAACTTGATTTTTGTTATTTTTTTAATTTTACTCATTGTAATAGTAAAATTGCGTGTTCACCTACTCTCATCTAATCAATGGAAACAACTTAAATCTCTTTATGTATGAACTGACTACCACGTAATCAAACATAAAGTCCATTATTTTATTATTTGCTGGTGGGGAAAATGTGAATCAAGAACACGATATGACCTCCGTCTGTTTTTGACATTTGACAGCTTCTGACATTTTGATAGGTTTTTATACGGCTTGAATGACGATATAGAGGTGTGTCAAAACTCGCGCCCCAAAGGAAAATTTCAAGGAAATGTTTTAAAAATTCTATGTGAAAAATTTTGACATTTATTTTTTCACATTTGACATTTAATGATACTGATGATCTTGTATATAATTAT
>NW_025401063.1:17992420-17996082 GCF_015345945.1 Tribolium madens | reverse complement strand
TATTTTTCCAACAGAAATAGATAGTGTCAAAGTGCAAAATTAAAACTCTCATAACTTCGAAATTTTTATAGGTAGAATTTTTTATTTATTAATTATTATTACTTTTTATTCACTGTGTATAATAAAAAAAACGGACTATACATACATTTTCGATACAAATAATTAATAGAATAACAAAAGTTTAAAATTTTGTCCTCTTAAACACTTATTAATCAGAGCTTGAGTTGTTCATGCAGACATAAAAATCCGATTTCCGCTAAAATATGTAAATTATTACCCATGTCGAACAGATTTCTTACGTGGGTCTGGATTGCATACCGATACAACTTAAGAATAATAGAATAGAATGAATATATAAATGATAAGTGTATTGATTTTCTACCAAGGGGTTGAAAACCCTAACAGTTTAATGTGCGTTTTTACGAACATAAAATTTTCTATACTTATTTCAAGTTTTTATCATTTTATGCTCGAACAAGCTCCATTAAACTAAACGAAATAAATCACAAACATGTTTTTAACCATCAAAAGCTTCAAACCATAAATATTGTTGTTTGCGGTGAGACTTATTCAGATATAAAAAGTACGAGGGGAGCAAGTGCCCAAAACAGTCACTCAGCCTTTAGGATTTAACGACTCATGAAAAGGCGTCTACGTAATTTTATAACGCTGCTTTATCGTTCAAAAATTTTAATTAGATTTTCTCACAGTAGAAAAGTTGCACCTCGCCGAAAATAATAAATAAAAAAGTAGAGCAAACATTCAACTACTATAATTCCGGATTTATATAAATTTGCCGTGATTAGCAGCAATACGTTTCAAATTAAACTGATAATCCAGTAGTGGAAGTGTAATTAGTAGGTTGAAATAGGTCAACTTTGAGATCCTTGCAATTCTCACCTCTTGTAGTTATTTTGTTTTAGTTTGAAATAGAGTCGTTAAGATAACAAATAAAAATCGATACAAAAATTTGAATTTTTGAAGCATTAAATTGCAAATAGCAAGCTTATTATTCATTTAGGCCAAAGCAATAAAATTATTTCATTGTTAGAAAAATTCTCCAGAATTGTCGAAAACAGTTTTTCGATTAAAAGAAAGAAAGCAATACATACAGTGACATTTTTTTATTAGTATACATAGCCCTATGTATACTTTTTAAAAAACCGGGTCAACTTCAATGGAACTATGACTATTACGATATACAGGGTGTTTCACACAACTTTACGAGGCTTGCGCCTAATGTACGCACCCAAATATACAAAAGTCACAGAACACTGGATACAAAAAATACAAATTTAATTATTTAATTTTTGGAAACCCATGACAGTAGTTGTGAAACTAATCACTGTTTCATTAATAGTCATAAACTGCAGTTTTTCAGAAACAATTATCATTTATTCTATCAAGAGACGGCATGAATATGATTGCAGTTTATCTATCTTAATCACTAACTAACTAAAAACGTTGTAATTTTTTAAAGGGTGAACAAACTAGAGAAGATTATCCAATTTTTCAAAATTTGTAATCGAGTTCGTATGGGAATATGTATTATTGATTGCATCTTACAGGCGCAGGCCTCGTAAAATTACGTGAAACACCCTGTAGTTAGTCTAGGCATAGGCAACCAATATTACAAAGGCTTTAATATCGTTAAATAAAAGACAAACTTTTAAAAATAACAAAGTAAATGTAATTAAATATTAATTAAAAAAAAAAAATAAAACCCATCAAAACATGAAAAATATTTAATAATTAAAGCAAGTGTTCAAAATGCTTTCCTTGTAGTTCCAAAGAATAAACCAAGCGATTTTGAATACCCCGCCAGTGCATATTCCTGATAAATTCAGGATCTTTATTATTACATTCTGTACGTGTACGTTCTTTCAGCTCTTCTAAATTTTGCTTTAGAACATTAATATAAATTTTTGTTTTTAAATACCCCCAAAGAAAAAAAATGTTAAGTGCCAAGTGTGGCGATTGTGGGGGCCATGCGATGCGGCCAGATCCCCCGCTCCACTTTGGTGTACATAGCACACAAATGGCATTAACTTTTTAAAGCTACGCTTTAAATTTCAAGACTGACACTTGACAAACTTGACACAAAATTTTCGTTTTGAATATTTTAATATCTAGTACCCTCTAAAAGCTTGAAATGTTGGTCGCCTACCCTATGAAATTGACCAAGTTTTTTTTTTAATTATACATAGGGTTATGTATACTAATAAAAAAAATGTCCCTGTATGTGATCCAGCTCCGGGTTGATTCCGGGGCTGGACCTTGACTAGCTTTTGGCGCGATCTCTCGGGTCTGGTATGGCCTACTGCGAGCAAACAACCAATCGATAACTTGAGCAGCTGCTGCCGTTTGAGGTCGAACAATTCGCTGCATCGTTAGTTTAAAAAACCTCAAAAACTAAGCCAAAGTTTTTATTGTGAGACAAAGGAAATTCACCAGTGATATACCAGAGACAAATGATTATAATGGGGATGAAATACACATTTCTCTTGTTTTTGCTGACAAGGGAAAAAATTCCCGGTGTCATGGGAAATAAAACGGAGCCGCGGCGACTAGAACTTGAGCTGGGCTTAAAATGCGTCAATATCTTTTGAAAATATAAATAAACTAGATTCTGGAATGTCAAAAAATGGACACTTAAATATTTTTCAAAAATAAATATCTTATACAAAATACAAATTTTTATTAACTCAGTAACGCTACGATACGACGGCGACGGAAGACACTAGCTCTATTATTGAAGGTGCGAATGTAATTTTTTTTCTTCCTTTGTAGCTGTTACATCTTCATCAACTAAAATTATTTTGAAATATGTAAGAACTTTTTTTCAATAGACTACCTTATATTTCTCTTACATTCATAAAACCATTTTTATTTTTAGATTTCAACAGTTGTGGCAATTGAGATCTTTTTGCTAAAAATAGAAACCAAATGATATTGTACATTTATTAGAAAGAAAAGAAATTGTATATATCACGGGCATAATTGTCGCTAATGATTTTTGAGAAAATAATCTCCTGATTATGTCCTTGCTACATAAATAACTATTAAGTCTTGGCAAACGTTTTATGTTTTATATATTTTTACAAAGGATTTTTTAAAAACAGATCTATTAATTTCATCTATTGACAAGGACATACACTCAAAATAATATTTGAGGAACAATAGAAATTTATTCTAAATCATAAAGTAATAATCGAATTACCTTGCATGTAAAAAATTGGAAAGTACGACATTTCAGCTTACTTCATTTAACAATTGGTATGAAATATTAGATTCAGGTTGGGAAATGGTCACTTCCTTATCATTTGATATGTAATATGACTGTTATCAACTTGAACTGTCATGTTTTTCAAAATGTGAAAAATTCTTTATTGGTTTTCTGTTTTTCAAGGAAGATGATTGTGAATAAATTAATTACAAATCTTGGTGGTCGTTGCTTCCTCGTACAATCAGCGTAGAAAAGATTGTCCTCTTAATAAACCACCCGGACTCTTAGAGGCTGAAACTATAAACCACAACAATAAGTCTTTTCCATTGTAAACGTCATTTTATATTTAACAATATAAGTACAGTTACCGATTTTACTTTTAATTGAGTAAATAAAAACTTTTTTTGATAAATTCACAACTTTATACCGCAACTAA
>NW_025401063.1:17949439-17992097 GCF_015345945.1 Tribolium madens | reverse complement strand
TTTTTTAAATGTAGATTATTTATTATGTAGTATTTTCTTCTTATTGCAACAGTATTTGTTTTATTCGTATTCAAAATTAATTTGCAAACATTACTGTATTAAAGTTAGCAGTAATTTTTTGGTAATAATTTGTTTATTAATAGGGTAGACAGTTCTCCAATGGCTATAAAAAAATTTAATACACAAAAATAACAGTTGATTAATTTAGTTTTAATAAAATATCTGAACTGAACAATTATTAGCAAAAACAAATTCGTAGATTCGTTACACTTGCTTTGCGATTGCAATATCTTGGTTGCAAACATCTCAATAGTTCAATTTAAATAGTTTAAAATTATTTAATTTGTCATTTACAACTATTTCAAAAAAACATATCAATATTTTTAAAAGTTACATTACATAGTGTCATTTGGTCATTTCAATTTCTAGAAATAGATGGTTTTTATTAGGTATTTCTAATAATAATATCGTTTTTTCAATTTTGCCATTTAAAACGGCATTTACTTGTTATCTTGGTAAATAAATAGCTAATTAAACAAAAATTATAATTATTTTTTAATTTAATTTTTAGTTACAGTATAAAGTTGTGAATTTGTTAAAATAATTTAATTTTACTCAACTGACCGTAACATCGATAACTGAGCTTCACTTCAAACTAAATATACTGTTGAATAAGAAATGACGTTTACAATAGAAAATATATTTTGTTATGGTTTATGGCTTACTACTAGGTAATGAAGCACCTCTCACCTGGATATGTAATCTACTATTGAACTTCTAGTTATACTATAGTCGTAATCATAATCATAATTATAATAGCAATATTTTAATAATTAAAGTAAATAAATTTTTATGATTTCACTCTGACAAGAAAAATATGCTATACTCTAATACTAATAATACTATACTACTAATTTTCGCAGACTATATTCGCAATTGTTTGCCATTATCTTACATTTTTCTTAAAAAAAAATTCATTTCACACTCATCTGGCATAATATAGTCGGTCTATATACAGCGAGTTGAAAAAATCCATTAGTGACCTTTAAATAGAAAAATTGAAAAACTATTGTATGAGACATTGATAGATACTTATCTGGTGCATCACCTAAAATTATTTCCAACTATGTCCCAAAAATAAGTTACGATACAAACTTGTGTTTTTTTAAATGAAACACCGTATGTTTCTTGGCATTTTTGGATGTAGCCTTTTAAAACAATGTTTTTACGCTAAACTTTTATTAGTCGATTCCGCTTAGTTTTAGAAATAAGCCCTTTTTTTGGACGAAAACATGCACTTTTTAAAAATTTATAACACAAAAACTAAGACAGCTAGAACAAACTTTTTCTTACTTCTGCAAAAGAAGAAAGTAGTAAAGTACAGAATATAAAGCTGTAGCAATTTTTTAGTGTTTTGCATTTGCGAAGACTAATAAATTAAGAAGTTTGTTAAAAGTGAAATAGCTTAAAAAAATTTAATGGAACACCCTATTTTTGATTTTTGCATCTAATAGATTGATAAATTGTCTATCAAAAAAAAAAAACTTTTAATGTCTAGAATTGATAAACGAAAAGATATTTAACATTCAATATTAATTGTAGCAACAATACCTATCAATATCAGAGCATTGTGTTGATTTATCCAGAGATTGTAAAAGTCGTTATATTTCAGTATTTACTGAAATTCGAATTATTTTATTGTAAAAATAAAGAATATTGGATTCAGTTTAACACAAATGTGATTATTAAGTGACATTTCTTCCATCTCTTGTGTAACTGTGCACTTTTTGGCTCCTGAAACAATAGTAATTATTTTTTTAATGTTTAACGTTAAATATCTTTTTAGTTAAAAGTAAAAGTAACTAATTTTAAAAAGACATTTTAATAATCTCTTAAATACAAAAACAATAAATAGGGTGTTTCATTATTTTTTTTTTAATTTATTGATTGAACTTTTAACAAACGCCTTCATTTTTTTATCTTTGCAAAAACACACTAAAAAAATGTTACACCATTTTAATCTGTACCTTCTTCCTTGCGGTAGTAAAAAAAATATTTTTAAATGTCTTGGTTTTTGTGTAATAAATTTTTAAAAAGTGCATGTTTTCGCCAAAAAACCGTCTTATTTTTAAAACTAAGCAAAATCGACCAATAAAAGATTAACTTAAAAACATTGTCATAAAATCTACATCCAAAAACGCTAAGAAACATATGGTGTTTCATTTAAAAAAAACACAAGTTTAGTAGATTAGTATCTATCAATGTCCTATATACAGGGTGTGCGGTCCAAGTCGCCCCGGCTGATAAACACCTAAACTTACTTCTTTTTTTCAAAAAGTAAATATTTAAGTGATAATCTTAATTCTTGCCTTTCTTAATAAATGTATCAAATTTTTTTAACACATCCGGTGTTGCCGGAAATGCTACCAAATTTAGTTTTTCAAATAGAACACCTATGTTTTTTTCCTCGAAATAATAATAATTGGCATAAAAATACGGTAAACCACTATTTATTACATTTTGCTTAACACAGTGCAATCAGAAAACATCTTAAATCTTAGAATTTTATAAGGAAATTGGTCGCGTAGCCTGATTTTTAATTTTAAAGGAAAGGTGTAAATAAAAAAATACTTGGATACAGTTTAATTGTTGATTTGACAAATCTAATTTGTCAGTTGATGAGTGAGTTCTCTTATGAAAACTCTTGGATTTTCTTCGACTGATAACAGAACATTCAGATTTCCATTTTCTTCTTCTTCACTAAGAACCACAGGTTTTTTAGTTTTAAGAAGCTAACCTGTTTGACTCAGTTGTTTTTCAATTCGACTAAATATCCAACGATTTGGGTGAACTCTATTTGGGTATTTTTCTCTATACTGTCCTTAAGCTTCCCCTCTATTTTGATTGCACTTAAAAAACACTTCAAACTAATCTACCAATCGTCGTAATTATTATCATCCATTATTAAAAATCTCAATAAGATTAGGCTTTGTCAAAATAACAATTAAACGGTATCCAATCATATTGCTTTTTGCATGAATACCTTGACAAGTAAAATCCGCCTACGTTGCAAAATTTGCTAATAAAATTCTAAAATTTAAAGTGTTTTCTGTGTGCATTATGTAAAGTAAAATGTAATAAATAGTTGTTTACCGTATTTATGCCAATTATTATTGTTTCGAGCAAAAAAACAGGTGTACCATTTGAAAAACCAAATTTGGTAGCATTTCCGGCTACACCGGGTGTGCCAAAAAAAGTTGATGCATTTACTTAGAAAGCCAGGAATGAATAGTATTATTTGAAAATTTCATTTTGGAAAAGAAAAGTAAGTTTAGGTGTTATCGGCTGGGGCGACTTGGACCTAACACTCTGTATATACAGGTGCGCCAGAACTCGCGCCCCAGAGAAAAATGCCATATAAGGTAAGGTACCAGGAACATGAAAAAAATGTTAAAAAAATTTTATCTAGAAAAATTTCGAAGTTATGAGTGTTTAAAGTTTGCACTTTGACTATATTTATTTCTGTTGGAAATGTTAACAATGTTATTTGTGGCTTTTATTAGCAAAATTTTTGTCCCTTTACTAAATAATTGTAAAAAAAACATATACAAGATCATGAGTATCATTAAATAGATATAAAAAAATGTCAAATGTCAAAAAATAAATGTCAAATTTTTTTGACAGATAGAATTTTTAAAACATTTTTTTCATGTTCCTGGTATCTTACCTTACTGGAAAATTTTCTCTGGGGCGCGACTTCTGGCGCACCTGTATATATTTTTTTAATTTTACCATTTAAAAAGGACACTAATGGACTTTTTCAACTCGCTGGGACACCCTGTATAGTGTTGCAAAATGGACAGATTGTTCTAAGTTGACTTCCAACTGTGGTTTTAAGAGAAGAATTTATTTCATGGAAATATTTAAGAAACAAAATTTATGAATTTGTTTCTCCAATATTATTTCGGAAAACACAGATAGTCCGGGCAAGTTAGCTTAAAAAATAGGGGTCAGGTTACAATAATTCGCATAAAGCTGAAAATTGGCACGAATGTTGGGAACTCCATTATAAAAGAAATGTGAAAAGTCCCCATCGATCCCACATCTGCAAAAAAAGTTATTCAAGGTTAAAAGTTGCGAAAATGGAATTTTTGCATTTTTCAGCCAAACGGTAAGTTTTATCATACAAATACATCAAAGAAAAATTGTAGAGCATGCAATTCTCTATAAAAAATGTTCCTATACTTTTTTTCCTAAGAGTAACCATTTCTGAGATATAGCGATTTAAAAATTTGTGTTCTTTCCACGTCATTTGTGAGGTAGTGTACTTGGCGCGTTTTTTAACGTGGTTTCCTCGGTAGGCCTATTTCATGATCTATTAGGTTCTGTTTAATTAAAAAAGATTGTATCAAATAACAAATGGTACTATTGGAGATGATAAAAGCGATGTAAATTATGAGTAATATAGAGGAAAATTATTCGTCTTATTGATAGTTATCTGATGGTATTTCAAGTGTACTGTCTTTTTCGTCTTCTTCTTTTCTTTCTTCTTCTTCTTCTTCTTCGTCATCATCTTCTTGCTTGGTACAACTAAAATGTTCTAAGCGCTATGACTCAGATGTCTCATCGCAGATATCGTAAGCATCTTCTCCTATAACAACGACTCAACATTCGAGCATGATTGGCTTTGACAACTGGTACATGCTAATGAACAAAACAATCCAACTTTTTTGCAGCCACATTTGGCATTACACCCCTTTTTGCAATTGCAAAAAATTGTATTGAGGAGTTTTTCCGGTTCAGGTGGGAGTAAATTCTGAATTGGTCCCAATGTATTATTAACTAATTTCCAACCCCAGTCTTCTGGGTCCAGTTTATTACCAAGCCACACTTGAACTTGATAATATACCCAAAATAGATGTTGCTGAGCAGAAGCAGAGGTTGGGGGACATGCCAATTGCACTCGTTTTTTGTTACGAGTATTTTTTGAAAAAGATAAGTATCGAAACTTATCTAAGCAGGTAATTTTTTTAGAAACTCCGTACACAGAAAGAAAAAAGCGAATTCCGTTGATGATTACAACTTGTAGAGTAGAATTACTATTTTGAAAAACTTTAGCACAATTAACTAAGTCTTGTTTTTCAAACAATTTAAAAACTGTTGTTTTATCTGCTAGGAGACATCTGATTTATCCCTCTTGTTAGAACAATTTACTTGTACCCAGCAGGAAGATGAAGAAGAATGAAGAAAAGAAGAAGACAAAGAAGACAGTACACTTGAAGTACCATCAGATAACTATCAATCAGACGAATAATTTTCCTCTATATTACTCAATATTTACATCGCTTTTATTATCTCCAATAGCACCATTTGTCATTTGATACAATATTTCTTAATTAAACAGAACCTAATAGATCGTGAAATAGGCCTACCGAGGGAACCACGTTAAAAAAACGCGCCAAGTACACTACCTCACAAATGCCGTGGAAACGTGTGCATATTATGAAGAACACAAATTTTTAAATCGCTATATCTCAGAAAAGGTTAGTCTTAGGAAAAAAAGTATAGGAACATTTTTTATAGAGAATTGCATGCTCTACGATTTTTGTATGATAAAACTTACCGTTTGGCTGAAAAATGCAAAAATCCCATGTTCGCAACATTTGACCGTGAATAACTTTTTTTACAGACATGGGATCGACGGGGACTTTTCCCATTTCTTTTATAATGGGGTGTCCAACATTCGTACCAATTTTCAGCTTTATGCGAATTATTGTAAGCTTGAATGTGTTCATTGCCCGGACTAAGATGGACGTAAATATTAGTGTGGTTTGTGTGATTTTACAGTGGTGACAGTATAAAAAATAAGTTTGTTGATGGAATTTGTTTTTTAGCATGGTACCGTGGCGACGTCAAGCGAGACGAGCGTTGGGACGCAGCCTGGCGGCAGCGTCACATCGCGGACGGCGTCCGAGACCCCCCAGGTGCCGTCCTCGACAAGTCACCATCACACAGGAGCCAAATTTCGGCACGGCCTCCTCCAACTCATGATCCACACCATTGATCCGCTACACGATGGTCAGTATGCAGGTAGACTTAAGATTTTCTCATTTATCGATGGTCGTGGACGTGGTAGGTTAACCGTTTTTCTTGTGTGTGTGTCTAGATTTTCAAACCAAGACCAAGACAGCACATTTCCGTTATTAAATGCGTATCCGGACTGAATTATTCATCAAATCGATCCGAATTTATTAAAAACATTCCAAAATTCCAACTAGTGCGTCATTAGATTTTTGAATAATGGCAAACTAGCCATTACATTCTGGACAATGAGATAAACCAGATTTGTTCGTGACAATTGCACTGAAACTGTGACAAACAGGTAGTTACACAAAACTAGGACAGCTTTTTGTCCCGACAATTTCAAAGATTCATCTCATGGAGTTGTTTCTAAACCTCATTGCGGAACACTAAGTACAAATAGGGATTGTCGCAAGAAAACGAGAGGAAAAAATTCAATTGCAGCGTTTCCGGAAACCACTTGACTCGCGATCCTTTCATCAAATGTCAACCACTCGAAACGATCAGTCGTTTTATAAATATTTGAAAACGGCGATTGCGCTGCCAGAATGAATACACCAAACACTGTACTGTTTACATTTAGAACAGAAAAGCGGCACAACTTGCAAAAAAGCGTTTTTTATCTAATATTATATGAAAAATTTTTGTTTATTTTCAGTAAAATCCAGCATAACAAATATCTTTGGGTTAGTATTTTTGTAAAATAGGAGTAAATCAAAAGTTTACAACATATTGAAGCCTAAATTGCAGCCGCACAATGAAAAAAAAACAAAAATCATATTATTTATAACAAAATGTTTGGTGTGATAATTCAAAAACTAAAAAAATTATACAAAGAATCTCTTGTTACGATGTTCATAAAATCATTAATAAATCATGTAAAAAAATATTTTTTCTAACATTAATATCTTATACTGTTTTCATGGTGCATTTAAGCTTACCTCTTATGTTGCCTTTAATATACGCTCTTCTATAAAATACGTCGTCAATCACAACATATTTTATAAGTAGGTACATAAAATACTCTTATCTTGGCATTTTGTCAATGTTGCGATTATTTTGTCAAATTTTTTTATAACTATTTCTGAATTTAGTAAAATTTCTGTTTCATGTTGGAAAAAATTTTGAAGTCAACACAAGTTTTACAGTTTAAAACTCTTCTTGTCTTAATAACAACATTATTTTCTTCGACAATAAAAACTGTTTAACCAATTTGGTGTAAAATCTGAATTTATAATTTTTACACACTACTCCAAAAAAATAAGGGAACAAAAATTTTTATTGTGTACTCAATGTTAAAGAGTATATGTACAATGTACTCGTGAAAAAAGTCCACTCGTGACTTCGTCACTCGTAAACTTAACCTTTTCACTCGTAGATAAACAATTTCTTTATCGTCTTATATAATACAGTCTAAATCAATTGATTTTCCGATGTATTCAAAAATTAGGATGCTTTTCTCAAAATAAAGTCCGATTGTCAATTTGACATTTGAAATCGCCAAAAGTAAGGCCGATTTTTCAAAAGTAAGCACGTTATCATCAAAAGAAAGTCCGATTTTTGGTCCACGGATTTGGGATTTTTTTTTAATTAAATCAATGTATGAACCAAATAGCTTCTTAAATAAAAAAGGACCCTTTTGTTTTTGATCATCGATATCTCTGCAACCAATGACTACACAACCGTACAGAGAATGTAAGTGTAGTGTCAAAAACTGGAATAATTGTTTTGCAAGATCTGTTCACGATTTTTTGAATTAAAAAAAAAAGAAAAAGTCACTTTTCGCGTTGTTTTAGTAAATCTACTGTGTATACTCAAATATTGATAGGGAGACTAATATTTCTAGGTGCTTAGTGAACTCCTTATAGCCTTGTAAATTTTTAAATCGGTTCTTCAAACCATTTTCCAAGACCGGTTGATCAAAGTTTTACAAAAGAATTAAAGGAACATTGTACATATTCTTCCTAATCTTCATCAAAATGATGAAATCTTTTTTTTAACTTTTTGTACAATTCTGCATTAGTTCTTTTTTTTAAGAAACAAATAAAAAAAACTTTTGAAATCCTGTTTTTCTAATTTTGATAAGATTAGACAATGTTAAGAAGCAATATGTACAATTGTTCGTTTAATTCTTTTATAAGCTTTGAACAATTTGTTCGAGAAAATGTTTGAAATAAAAATTTACATGGGGGTACATTGCGCTTTAAAAAAACCTGGAAACATTAGTCTGTCTCCCCATCAATATTTGTGAATACTATTTACTACAATTACGAAAAAAGTTACTTTATTATTAAATCGATGTTGAGGGTAAAATTTTTTTAAACGTATAAATAGTTATTTATAATACAAGACGACAAAGTAATTGTTTATCTACGAGTGAAAAGGTTAAGTTTACGAGTGACGAAGTCACGAGTGGACTTTTTTCACGAGTAGATAAACAATCTTTATCGTCATGTATAACATTCCGTTTTATTTTATACTCACCTACCAGAATTTCTTGAATATAAACAGTATAAAAAATTACTTTATTTTACAAGACGATAAAAGACTACTTTACCTGCTGAAATGAGTTGATAAAATATAAAGAGTAGATAAATAGTACATTATATTATAAGTGATAGAAATGCATCATTATACGCGAGTGAGAATTTTGACCGACGACCAACCTGTAAGATAAAATTATTTTATTTCACTAGACGATAAAAGACTACTTTATCTACTAAAACTATTTCATAAAAGCACTCTTTAAGATTGAGAACAAAATAAATGAATTTTATTCTAATTTTTGAAACTATCCTTACATTCTCTGTGCAGTCATTAGTTGCTGAGATATAAATGATCAAAGACAAAAGGATCTTTTTCCATTTAAAGTCAGATATCTCAGCGACAAACTGACGTAAAAAGAATATAAAAAAGCATATTAAAGCTGAATAAACAAGCTATCCGGCCCATACATTGATTTAACTTAAAAAAAAATCCCCAAATCCGTGGATCAAAAACAAAACAAGAAAATGTACATTTTTTTCACGCTATTTCTTAGAATTGCGTGATAACCATAGCACAAAAAAACAATTTGCCAAAAGACCTCAAAACTGGAAATTTTTGAGAGTAGTGTATAAACCGAATTTCCCTAGATTATATTTGTGTAAATTCCGTACTGGGTATCAAGAAATTTACGTCAACGTAGCAATTTAAAAAGTAAGTGTATGAAGCAGAAAATTTCACTAGAATAAACTTGAATTTTTAAAGTGACTTAAGCACAGAAAGCAGATGTTCGAATAAATAAAAAAATTCCGACAAATATTATTTTAAAATACTGAAACGCCAGGTTTTCTAAACAAAGTACTGTGACTTTGAAATTAAGATGGCAACATTGAATAGTACTGACAATTAACACGTTTTATACAAAGTGATCCACAATGAATGAATCTGTTAGCAATCCTGACTGTAATTTTTAAAGCTTATCACTGGAATGCGCTTTTGATAAACAACAATTCAACAATCTTGAGGGGTTGTACGTCAAGTATTTGTCAAGCAAAACCGTATGCGGTTGCACTGTTACAAATTATTAACAAAAATCCTTTCAAATCTGTTACCAACTGACTCAGTCTTTCTGGATCATTTCGTATTAGTATTTCAATGTTGCCAAAATTTAATTGGACGCAGCAGCAAAGTGTAACTTTGTATTTCAAAAGTCACTGTTGCCAAATGAAGATTTTAAATAGTTAATTAAAACTGATTTTAATTTGGTATCATCTAACTTTACCAAATTTAGTTTATCCTTAACTAACCTGACAAAAATAAAACCAACCTGAGGCCAAAAACAAGGTGATGACATAATTTAAATTTAAGTATTTGAATTTAAACAATTTAAATAAAAGTATTTAATTTTTTTAGTTTACCGGAGATAGAAAATGTTTTTTTTTTATATTGGAAATAATTAACTCTTAGGAAATACAAAATGATTACCAAAAATTTAATCAATTAAAAAACACAAAGAACCAAAAACGTCATCCCTCTCGCAGATTGACCATCATATTTGCTGTGCATTTATTTGTATCTAAGCAAAAATTATAAAAATTCAATTTGACAATTTACGTCATTGTTTTTTTACACTTTTTGTGAAATGGTGCTTCGTCTTATAATTCTGGTTTTAATTATCTTGGTTTTATGGAAAATGCTTCAACAAAACCGCCCAAAATCAGCCCTTGCTGCTGTTCTCATAGTTGGTGTCGTTTTACTCATATTACTATAACTCAGGAACAACTATAATGCTAATATCTGGAAGCAAACAGACTGAAGAAAACTGTACTAAACAGATCTAAATAAAATTTATACAAATATATTTTTTTTATTTCACTTGTCATAATTTTAGTGAAGAAGAGACGATAAGAAACAGTGCTTTTAGCAAAAGTATTAAATACTCGTATGTGACCCTGCCAGTCACATTAATCGCTACATTCACTTAGACAAAGCCTTAGGCAGGACCTAATTGTGTAACAAATTGCTTCATATCACGTCTAGTCTGCAAATCCCTCAAACGTCCGTCAAGTTTTGTAAGGTTTCAACACTTAACATAATACGACTGCTAACATCGTTGTTATACAGCGCCAGTTAATTATTTCAAACAAGTTTGCACATCTCTCTAAATAGGTTCTATTTAATACGATGTTTGACAGTTATGAAAACAGGAAAAGTCATAAATTATAACTAGACAAGAAGAGAATTGCCTCTGAAACTAAATATAACCTCGGGTAAAACGTCAGCAATAGTCTTGTCGTTTTTATTGTCTTTAATTGATTTAGTGCCTTGAACTGAGCTTATAGTCCAGTCAGTAGGGAGTTTTGCCCAACAAAAGCTAGGGTAGTAGTAATTTTTTAATATGTTGTTAAGGTCTAGGCCTTGACAAAAAATCCAAGTTTTTGACCTTGGGGGAGGACCCCTCGAGCCGCCATCTTGGATGAAAGGTACAAAAAATAGGTTTTTCCAAAATAATTCCGCAGCGGTTGATTCTACAGCAAAAGTGTTCAGATAAAAGTTAAAGAAGACAAAATTTCTTACATTTTTTGTATCCACATTTTTTTTGTAAGCCTAATGTGTAACGAGTTACAACGGCGGAAATGAGAACATTTTTCCCAAAAAATAGTAAAACTCCCCATTTTCGACGGTGAATTTTGTAATAACAAATTACACTTGTTTTTCATAAATAGGGCTCGGATTTATGCAAAATGCATATTTGTTATTAATGGGCATATTAACAAAATTATTAGTTTTCTATGCATATCTGATGATTTTTGATTAAAATAGGCGAATTAAAAACTGCATATTTTGGCAACTTCGTGCATATTTAAGGAAATATTGCAAATCACAAATTTCTGAAATTTTTACAGTTCAAGTTGAAAATTAGACAGTTTAAGAAAAAAGATCCGATTACAAAATATGTTAAAGAGAAAAATTGTTTAAACTTTTGAGATTACCATACTGTTAATATTTTTTTCTTAAATAAAACGGTTTTTTATTTATTGTTTTACAAAGATATGTTCATGCCTTTTATAAATGTACAAAAATATTTATTAGAAATGTTACAATGTTACAAGTTATGTAAAATTATAAACTTTATCTGTTGTCAAAACTTTCTTCCACCGACCAAGGGGTGGTACGTTTAAACACTTAATTAAAATAAAAAAAAATATCTTAGCATCGCTTCTTTACAACCTTTAAACATTCATCAATTAATTAAAAAAAAAAAAACGAGTAATTTATTTAAAAAAAAATCTTTAATTCTTGTAAGCAAGTATTTTTTAACAAAAAGTGTTAAGTTTACAAAAAAAATTGCACAGAAACAATTCTTGTAACAAGCTCGTTGTCTAGAAAAAACTTCTAAACCCACGTTCCGAGGGCTGTAAAATTCTTATCAGTAGAGATAGGACACGAGTTATTATTTAAATTAACACCGTTTTATAGGTCATTTTTGAGGTTTAAATATTGCTTCATATTTATGAATAACCTATATGTAACAAGAAAAATCAGTGTAATTTGAAATACATATCGCTGTAGAAAAAACATTAAAAACAAGTGTAATTTGTTCTTACGAAATTCACCGTCGAAAATGGGGAGGTTTGCTATTTTTCTGGAAAAAATGTTCATCTTTCCGCCGCTGTAACTCGTTACACATTAGACTTACAAAAAAAATGTTGATACAGAAAATGTGAGGAATTTTGGAAAAATCGATTTTTCATCCAACAGGGCGACTCGAACGGTCCTCCCTCAAGGTCGAAAACTTGGATTAGATCTTAACAATATATTAAAAAATTACTACTACCCCACCTTTTGTAGGGCAAAGGCCTTTTTTGGTCCCTACTGACTGGACTATTAGTAATAATAGAATGAAAGATAAATATTAAAGCTTAAAGGCTCTTCAAGCACCAGTAATTTTTGTTGAATTTCTTGCATGTTAACGCTTTATCTATCTTGTGCAAAATCCCCATAATAGCTTAAAGCTCGCAGTTAGGTAAGCGCAGCCCCCTACCAGATTTCATTAAGCGGATTCCGGACATTCACTCGGGACAGAAAGTCACGCTATCGTCTATACATGGTCGATATTATTTTGAATTGAACCCAAAATTAAATTGTCTGGCTTCACGGTAACGAGACAGTTGGATATAAACTAAAAAAAAAAAGTTTCAAATATGTTGTATTGATCGAGAAGTTTCTTTAAGGCGAGCTCATAAATTGTATGAAATTACCAAGTTAAATCCGGTGCATGCATCTACTTGAGACAGTTGACTTTCAAAGAGAAAATGCCGAGGAAAATATCAGCAGTCAACTTTACATAACTGGATTTTAAAGAATAAACCCGGAAATAATTGGGGACGGTTAGTGGATAAGTTGGGAACATCAAACTTGCTGAACTTTGACTAAACTAGAGAAAAAGTGCCAAACAAGTTGCTTTATTTGTTAGGAGAGGAAACATTTTGTGAACTGTTCAGTAATCTTTTGATTGCTTTATTTTATAGTGCATGTGACTTTTTTAGATTTTTTAACAAACAGCATTGGTAATGAAAACTCTTTGTAAACGATACGAGTAAACATGTTTTTTGAAAAATTCTTGGTTGTTTTTGCGGATAATTGCTTGTTAGCTTTTAGTAAAGTGAAGTATGAAAAATATGGATCGGCGCGAATTTCTAATTGGATTTTAATAGTTTATTTATGTATCATGGGAGTAAACAACTATTTTAATCCCGAGGATGTAGGTAATGTCTGAGGCGTCCAAAGGGTTTAATATTTATTTAATAGTAACAAGAAAACGATAAATTTATCAAATCATGACAAATAATTTGTCAAAATATTCAGTTCATTCAATGGCAATTTTAAGAGTAAAAATAGGTATTTTATTAGTTTTATTTTTGAAAGAATAAAACGTCACTTTCTTTGTAGGAAGGAAATATAATATATAAGCATTGATAACAAAAACCACATTTTGATTTTCATTATTTTAAAATTTTCTGAGTGATTAATTTTTATTAAGTTTAGTTTAGTAGAAAAAATGAGAACAGAATATTTTCAAAAAAAAAAAAACAGTATACTGAAGCAATAACAATAAAGTCTAATGGTGTCCCAATTTCAACACGTTCAATAATCAACCAGTGTGAGTCATTCTTAAATGAAAAAGCGAGTTACACGGTCCAATTACGTCAACATAACCAAAAAGTGGACATACTTAAATTCAATTTCTGTCCATACAATCTGTACAACTTTTCTAATGATACAATCCATCAAAACTTCATAAAAATCTTTTGGTTAAATTGTAATTTTTTCTGTTCACTTTTGATCACGTTTGGAAAAAATTTAGTTATGGACAGCTTAATTTTGAATAAGAGAAACAAAAAATACATCATTTTTTTAAGGTACCGGTAGCCCGGCACCTCCACCATTTTTTTTGTCAAACGTTTTTCTGCTTTTTTCTAATAATACAGGTTTTTCTAATTAAAGATAAAGTTTTTATATAGTTCTTATACGGGATGTTCCGTTTTTATTGTTATAAATTTAAACACACCCTCTTTTAATGGTTTTTTTCCAATATTTCAGAAATTTAGATAAAATTCAGTCAAAAATTAATGTTACAGACCATAAACAGCATTAAAACAGCATTTAAAATTATTTTTTTTTATTCTGTACACACCTCCAGCTTAGGTTTAAACCTCTGATTAAAAATTTACTCATTAGATCTTTGAATTCGTTTACCAGTAGGTGTATTATCAGTTGTGCCAAATTTTGTAATTTTATCTAAGTATAACAGTTTTTGTATTGGGAAAAACTCATTAAAAAACATTTTAAGGATTGTAGCGCATAAATCTTTTCGATACATGTTCATAAACTTTTGTTTAAAATATTCTATTCTACCACCTGTTTAAATTAAAACGGAACAACCTGTATATTAAAGGTTTAATAGTAACTATTGTTACTAAAATTAAAAGTTTAATGAGTAACTAAAGTAATTAAAAATCAACAAAGAATATTGTTGTTCTATAATAGTCGTAGAAAAAGCATTTTTTCTGATTCAGCTTTCTTATTCAACACACGAAATTGTACTCCATTTGTACCATTCAAAATTTGAGAATTAATTACCAACTCAAACAGGCGCTTTGTATAATATTTCTTGAACATTTTTTATTAATAAAAATAAAACTAGAGAAAAACCAGTAAAATGGTATGTTGCATTGTTTCCTGCACAAAATCGTAAAAATGAAATCCTGAAATATTAGTTTAAAAAATATATATTAGTTTAAAATTGAAATTACAAACTCACAAAAGTGAAGGTGACTAAATTTGTTGATTTGCATTTTATAACGAAAATGTCAGTTTATTTAACAAGTAGAAGAACAAGTAGAAATTCATTTTTATTACTTTTCCCTCACAGATGGTTTATACTGCGGTTTTTAATGCGGTTAGATATGAGGACCCAAATAATGAGGGTCGGCTTATGAACACGACATTTTCTACTTTTCTGAGTATACAGTAATTTGTCAAATATATTTTTTTAATTTCAATGTTTTTGATCAAATAAAAAAACAACATCTTTTAAACATTTTTACGAGGGTTTTTGATGTCTTGAAACTAACCTAAGAAAAGATAAAAACAGTTAACAGGAGGTAAAAGTATTAACACGTAAATCTTAATGGCCAAATTTGTATTGTATCAGAAGAATAGTCTTTATATGCTTATTTATTTCAAAAAATTGTAAAAGAATTTGCATGGAATGAGGTGACAGAAAAAGAAACTCAAATTAAAATTGTTTTCCTTAATACACGGTAATTGACGATTGAGACGTACTTTAGATATTTCCATAAAAGTGAGTTTAGTTTAAGTTTCAAAGTTTAATCAAACTTCATTAATAACTGTTTAGTAAAAGTGAAATTGCGAGTAGGTTGTAGATACTCTGTTGGTTGTTTAGTTCATCGTAATTTTTGTGAGTAGAATAATCCAGTAGAAAATTGTTGATTGTATTTTTGTGTGCATGTCGTCCTGGATGTTAATAAAGAGCAGGCAAATTAGAGTTTTTCAATTTTTTACATGTAGACATGTAGCAGGTTTTTCCATTTTTCATATTTTTGTTCAAATTTCAAAAATAAGCGTCGAGGTTTCTTCTCTACCGTTGTCAACTTTACTACTTCTAGCCCAGTCAAATTAAACAAATCGGCGGAAAAAAATTCTAGAGTTGGATTTTTTTGAACGCTTTTTTTACACTTGGGTAGACATATATCAAAAGTCCCGATGGTGGAGGGCGAGCTCGAGGAGGGGGGGGGGGGTGATTAAAGGTGTCTTTTTTTGTTTTTTTGCATATATCTCGGAAATTATCACTCCTATGGGTTTTTATCTTCTTATCAAAATTAAAGCTTAAATTTGCTACAAAAATGGTCTTTTGCATTTTTGTTGTAGGACTAACCGTAAGCGAGTTACAGGGCAGACAAAAAACATCATTTAAAAAAATGTGCTTTATCGCATTTAAAACAGATTTAGTCTTGTAATTAAAAAAAAACTGACAGTAAATTGAATTTACTGGGTCCAATACTTCATTAAAGGAAGGTGGAGTCACGAGTCTATAAATACAAACTCATCGTTTATGTAATTTATGCAGAATTTTCTGTAAAAGTCTATTTCTGCATCAAAATTTCCTAAAAAATGGTCCTATTTATTTTTGTCGTAGGACCAACCGTAGGCTTCAAAAGTTTGGAGTCTACATAAAATTGTTTTAAAAATCCTTTGAAACACATTTCATTAGTATATGGTAAGTATTTATATGTGTAGAGCGTTCTCCAACTAAGCTGGTCTGCCTGAAAGGTGACTCGGGTGTAAACATTTAAACGGAGATATAAATAAAAATTGTGGATGAAAGAAAGAATCAATCTGTAAGGGGGTTAAATGGGGTGTAAATGTTTAAACAAAGATATAAACATAAAATTCTTTAGAGGTGTAAAAAGGCACTAAAATCTGATTTTTCGAAAATTAGTTTTTAAATGAATAAAACGGTTAAAGGGATATAAAAACATTAAATTTAGAAAATATGATCCTTAGAGAGTGTAGAAGTGCACTTTTCAAATTTTAATGAAATAAAATAGAGTTTAAACGCTTAAAAACAAAATTAGAAACATGAAATTTCGAATTTTGAGAGTGCAGATGTACACTGAGACGACACTTTATGAAAATCAACATTTAATATTTATCCATAAACATAGCCCATGTGAAGAAGGAGACTATTATAACTGAATCCTATACATAACATAGGTAATTATCTTGCTTTATACTATTATCTTTCTACTATTATCCCTACTTTTTGGTTTCAGCGTTGTGCAGTCCTCAGTTTAAATTAAAATATCTTTGAAACGGTCCATTTTAGGGGTATGAAAGGTTATGCGTTTTTTATTCGAAATTGACTACTCTATCGATTTGGGCAATAAAAAATTGGTGTTAAGAGAGCAAAAAAATGGAAAAACACAGAAAATGTGAGCTGCAACTGCTGGAACCGGAAATTGAGTGTATGTATCCGGTTTTCGTGATTACCAGTTTAAAGGGTATGTTGTCACAGGGAAATGTTCTAAATTTTATAATATTTGGTCAACTAGTTCCAAAGTTATTCCAAAAAAATCAAATTTCCATACCCACATTCCGAGGGCTGTAAAATTCTTATCAGTAGAGATAGGACACGAGTTATTATTTAAATTAACATCATTTTATAGGTCATTTTTGAGGTTCAAATATTGCTTCATATTTACGAATAACCCTGTAGAGTACCTAAGCCTATGGAATGGCTTTGTGAACGGGCTTTTTCCCATTTTATATCAGAAATACACGCGGACAAAGTCGCAGGCAAATGCTAGTTCAGCATATAAGGATGACCCGGAAGACTTTATAGACTCTCTAATAAAGTGTTGCACCCAATAAATTCAATTTGCTTTCAGTTTTTTCAAATCACAAGATTAATTCTGATGATGTTTTTTGTCAGCCCTATAACTCGCTTACAGTTAGTCCTACAACAAAAATGCAAAGGACCATTTTTGTAGTCTTTAAATTTGATAAGCAGGCAAAAACCGTTAGGAGTAATAGTTTCCGAGATATAAGCAAAAAACCAAAAAAATACACCTTTAGCCCCCTCCCCCTCCTCGAGCTCGCCCCCCACCTTCGGGGACTTTTGATTTATGTCTATCCAAGAATAAAGAAAGCGTTTAAAAAAAAAATCCAACTCTCTAGGATTTTTTCCACCGATCGCCCTATTTTTGTCTAATTTGACTGGGCTATTCAAATCAACTCACTTCTGATTTTATAAATGGCTTTTTCATGAACCTACCCTTCACATTGTTTCATCTTTGACCATCTCGCTTCCTAATTTGCCTGTGGTGCGTTTAGAATTTTTCGACGTCTTCTTACTCTTTGCAGGCAAAGTGGACGAGAAAGCGACCCAACTACACGCCATCGCCTCTCTGAAAGTCCTTTTGGACGCGACGAAACCTCAAAACGGCGCCGCCACCAGTTCGGCCGCCAACCACGTAACCACCGCCGCCAAACAAGAAACAATGCTGGCACCCTCCAGCATCGCAGACATGCCCAACGGCGTCGCCAACGCACTCACTGACGTCAATTTGGAAGCGGTAAGTTATCGCAAAATCTAAATGTGCGGAAATTCGCACAGGTGTTTTGTTCGCTACATGGGGGTTGTTGCAAATATAGATCACAATAGAGGATGAGGAAGATGACGTGATTATTAATTGAGAATTAGGTGGAGTCACTACGATAGGGGCAACGTGGATTTTTTGGTGATTTTCAACAAAGGATGCGAAAAAGACCTGTTTGAGGGTTATGTTGTCATAAAGCGTTAAGTCGGAATGGCCGCATTTGCGACATTTGTTTCAGAGGGATTTGGACAGATTTAGAAGGGAAAGTGGGATAAGTATGCAATTTAGGATTACGCAACGTGTACTAGACACAGATTAAGAAGCTTCTAATAAATTATAATGAGGTTTGGAATAACTTGTACAAATTTTTCAAATTTAATTGCAATTGACAACGAACAAACAAAGTACTCGTGTACTCGTATCTATTAATTATTAGTAATTTTAGGAATAACTGGCAAAATCTAGAATTACATGAAAATATCGAAGATTAAGCACGGAATGAATCCGCTGATTAAGAATACTAAAGTTCTAATATTTGCTCACAATAATTTCATTAGAAATATGTAGTAGAATTTTAAGTTTTATGTAGGCCAAACTTAGTGATACAATTAAATTTTTATTTCAAGATTTTATTTGTCGCCTATGACACAGAACCGCCAACAAAGTGACTTAACTTTTTGTACTAAACAGGATAACATGTATTCTAGTCTTCAAGTGCTTTACCAAATATGCAGGTATATTTTTTATTCACAATTACTATAGTAATATACCAGTTCATAACATTTTAAAAAGTAATATAAAGTCTGTTTTTTCTTTAAATGGAAATTACCAAGTCAAAATTTTGGTGAAAAAATTGGTAGCAGCTTATCTCCAGAGCCACAAATTTAATTTTTTTGTTTTTGTCCCTAGAAATTATGTTAAAAAATTACACTACCCAATTTTTTTTGTGGTTGATCTATTGACACGTGTATCACTAACATCCCTAATTATGAATTTGATAAGAAAAAATCTCCATCACGTACAGATTTTAAGTTACGGGAAAATAGTTTTCTCAAATTTTATCGTAAAAATTGTTCATTTCAAATTGAAATTAATTAAATAGACGACGAAAGAAATGAATTTATTCACTAAACAAGAACAATGTTGAAAGATGTATAAGTTTCTAACATAAATCTGTTGTAGATGAGTTTTTTGCAAAAGCTGACTTTCTTTTGTAGGGTGTTTTAACTTCCCTTATCAGAAATCAGCAGTAATCCCCTATCATAGCTGGATCTCATCTCCCTTGGTACCTCTTTTCCATCGTCAATATATCCTGGTGGAACCTTTCCCCTTGCTCGTCACTAACGGCACTCAAATTTCGGGGGAAAAATTTTAATGAGAATGGAGAAAATGAATTTTAAGTATTTCGTTTTTCGGCGATTTTGTCGATCATACTTACATATGATATCTTAAAATGCGTATCTTACGAGCTATGGAATTTTCTTTATCATTTTTGAGTTTAGCACATAGAATTGAACAAAAAATAACAGTTTTCCTCTCAGTCAAAATACTTCTTGGCTAGTGTTGTGGTTATGTTTTTATGTTGTGATGTTAAAATTTAACTTTTATGAATCTTGTAAGCCTTTATAATCGAATACCTGAAGACAGACATCACTACCTAATGTCCAAAGACAGAAATCAGTGCTAAGTAAGTACAATATCGTGGACAAAAATGAGCTTCTTACTACAAAAACTTTAATAAAAAAGGGTGTCTATATAGAAAAAAAGTTATTTTGCAAAAGATTCAAGCAAGGTTTATGAAGATCGGCAATTAATTTTGTGTAATTTATTGAAATGAGCTCAAAGTTGATGCATTTTCTAAATTCTCCTTCGGCTTTAGTTTCAAATTTGTTACTTGTTCAACTCGTTCTTCAAAAACATTGCAACCAGACCTACTAATTTAATTGCGTTCTTTCTTTTTGACGTTTATGTTGTATTCTCATCAATTTCTTACTAAAAATTAGAGCAAACCTGCATTACAAATTGCGCCTAAATTTTAGCGGTGGTCTTTTTCTGACTTCTGCTTGCACACTTTTCGTCTTCAAGTTTCCAAAAACTGTTCGCGGTACCCAATTGTCCCCGTTTTTGTGTTTTCGTTTTTAAATTTTCGTAGACGACTTTTTTGCTGACGTTTAATGACATCTTTTTAATTGAATCAAAACCCGGAACTGCCAACTTCCTTTATAAAAATTACCATGTATGAATTTGTTAGGGGTGCCAACGTTAAGACTGTTTGACATTTCCATTTAATAAAAAAAACAGACTTTACTATTTTTTAATATTATTATCGTATCAACAAGAAATTACTCCCTGGGATTTAGGGATATTCGTGAATAGGTTGCTATAAATTTGATTAGGTTGGTTTTTGGTAACAAACAAAAGATATCGTAACCAGTGTCAAAATTTAGGTTAAGTCACCTGTCAGCTTGTATGGATAATTCAATTGATAGTTGACAGCAGGTTGACAGAAAACGTCAACCGTCAACAACAAGGGGTAACCAACCCCTTCATTCAAAATTACTTCTGAAAATTCTAGTTACAAACAACATGAAAAACGCAATTTTCCTAAAAGTTTAAATCCTAGGTGGTAATTTCTTGTTGACAAATCTGTATTGCATTTGAAAATTAGGACGGGTACAAATTAATGTTTGTAGTTTAGAATTACGTAAAATTAACGGAATTAATTTAAAATAATAGTAAATAATTTGAAAACACTGAAATTACCTACATTGGATAACTCAAATATAGGAAATACTCGTAGTTGTTCAAATATTTTTTAAGCTGTCATCGGCCCCTCGGTTTAGATATAAATATGCTCACTTCTGGTTTTTAATAAGTACTAGGTATGTTTATTGATATTTATTAAGTAGTAAAAAGGTCCCTATACACACTGCCCACTTCTAAGGAAAACACCCCCGATTTTAAGGTATATTTTAAAATTAACATTTTTCGAAGATTTTACTCTGTTATAGTAACAATAGAGGATTAGGATAATTATAGAACTATTTATGTCAAAAATAGATAAAATTTATTTAAAAGAATCATATGAGTTTGAAAATTCGGTGTATACCCAAACAGTATACGCTTCAGAAAATGACCAAGTTTTAAAAATTCTACAAATCATTCCATACTTATTGATTTCAGAACCAAGAGAGGAAACAAATGTTGAGAAGGACATTGAAATTTATAATACTATTAATTCTCATACTAATTTCCCACAGCAAATGATTTGTAGAATTTTTAAAACTTGGTCATTTTTTGAAGCTTATACCGTTTGGGTATACACCGAATTTTCAAACTCATGATTCTTTTAAATAAATTTTATCTATTTTTGACATAAGTAGTTCTATAATTATCCTAATCCTCTATTATTACTATAACTGAGTAAAATCTTTGAAAAATGTTAATTTTAAAATATACCTTAAAAACGACGGTGTTTTCACGATTTTTTCTGCTTTTCTGTTCACCCTTGAAAATCGGGGGTGTTTTCACAATTTTTTCTGCTTTTCTGTTTACCATTGAAAATCGGGGTGTTTTCCTTAAAAATGTTAATTTTAAAATATACCTTAAAATCGGGGGTGTTTTCCTTAGAAGTGGAGAGTGTGCAAAGGGGTCCTTATACTACTTTGTTACTAAATATTACATTACATTTTTTAAACATTATTAGAAAATAATAATTCTTATCATTTTTGAAACCATTTTTGCAAGTCAAATAAAGTTTTATCGTTATTTTGTTAAAAAAAAACTTTAATGATGCATCCACTATTTTTGTAAAGTGTTTCTCCAATTTTTGACAATGTTTTGGATATTTATAAAATCTGTCCGTTTTTAATATTGCGTTTTTATATTAAATTTTGGATATTTTATGTGTAAATTTAGTTCCCCAACCAGCTTGAGTGAAGACGTCCATCAGTGTGATTATTAATGACATATCAACAATCCGTCCATTTCTAAAGCTCCCAATTTCAACATTCAATTTTGTTTCTAAAATTATTAATTGCTATTGCCGGTTTATACAGTTTAATCAGTTGTTTTTCCGATGTGTTCAAAAGTTAGGACGCTGTTTTCAAAACAAAGTCCATTTGGTTGGTAACTTGACATTTTCAGTCGCCAAAGGAAAGGACGCTATCATCAAAAGAAAGTCCGGTTTTAACGTTTTTAAATTTCTAAAAGCATACAACAGATCGGACTTTCTTTTGATGATAGCATCCTTTTTTTTGAAAAGTCGACCTTACTTTTTGACTGCAAATGTCAAATTGATAATCAGACATTGTTGAAAACAATTGTTGAATAAATAACAGATTAGACTGTAATTTTCCGTAATTCGTATTAATGCTATACATATAACAAATTTTCATCGTAATTAATTCGCGTAAAAACCAGAAAACCGTGTTTACCAAGAAAATATACATTTGAAAGGGCTGAACCATTAATCATCCTGGACTTTATCATGGCATAAATTTAAGACAAAAGTTGAGATAAACAATGATTTAGGAAAAAATACATTTTGTGGATGATCTGCATAATAAAAATTTATAAAAGTGTATCTCGTATGTCAACCAAATCTACCTAATTAAGCTAGCAATCGCTGCTAGTTTATTGTTGGATTCCTCATCCTCTACAATTTCACATCTAGAAAATAACTTAAAGCGAAGTTACTGCCTGTTGTTTTATTTTAAAAACTAGCAATTTCCATGGAAATCCGATCCAATTGTGAGTTGTTTGTCTTTGGTGTTACACCTGTTTGTTGATTTCTGTTGTTTGCCTTTTAACCGTATTTCTTGCACGAGAGATGTTTTAAAATCAGTTATATTTTCTTAACGTTGCAATCGTTTGAGAAAATTCCCAATTCAATTCTATAATGGCCTTTTCACAGCCATTGAGTAGCTCATATTTCAACTGCTGTTTATGGCAGCTGAATCGATCGAATTAACGAAAATAAAATAATGGCTGAAAGGTCACTCTTAACACCAAGGAAGATCACCTCTTCGAATCCCCCCCGTCTTGTAGGTAGTTTTTTGAAACAAAACTTTTACACCTTTGTTGATTTTGTATCTAATATGTTTTTATTGTACCGAGTCCACAATTTACGGGCTTAATCCTGTCTAATCTTCAAAATTTAAGGTAATATTATCGATGTAGTTGTCCTAGACAAACATGCAAATGTGCTTAAAGTGCTTAACGCTTAGACCATTTTCAACATTATTTATAGTATCCACATCCCCCATTTTGGTATATACGACGTTATATACCCAGTAGATAGAAGTTGTTGCTTTTTGTCGTGTTAATTGCCAAGAAATAGCCCAACATAACAATCATGAACCATTTTTTTAAATCATTCATCATCATACAGCCAAAGCCAATCAAAACGACCACCGCACGCAAAAAATCTATTGCACAAGTTTTACACAATAATAGACATTTTTTATAAAAAAAACAGGTTTATAAAAATATAGCAATCAGGACTTGCGTGAAGTATGAATCTTAAACTCGTTTAGCCTTTCTATTGTTTTTTTATATTTTTATATTTAGTTGTATTATCCTTATTAGGCATCATAGTGTTCCGTTTTTATTGTTACAAATTTAAACAGGTGATAGGATATCCAATTCTAAGCCAAAAGTTTCCTATAATCATGTATCGAAAAATGCTTGGTAAGGGAGCTATACTCCTTAAAAGGGGGTAATAGGTTTTTGCTAATATTTCAGAAACCATTTAAGATAAAATTGCAAAATTTTATACACCTAAACGAATTCAAACATCAAATGTCGAAATTTTTAATCAGGGGCGTCCGAAACTGGTGGGGTTTAAATAAAAAATAAAAATACCCTATCTATTTTAGCTTTAGTTTCTTTAGTTATGCATTGACCAAAATGGTGATCACTTTGAACAACTCCTTTAGATTTAGGCAAATTCATTTAATTAATGTTATTATTGTTACTGTAATGTAATGTTAATTAGTTGATGATGATTAAAAAATATGAATTTTTTGCTTTTATTATTCTGTAAATTCTGATTTATTTGAATGTTATATTGGTGTGTAACATAAGTTTTAAATTAATTTTATTCAATAACAATAAGTCGTATCGACACAAGAGAGACTTTTCTGGAACTGAAGATTTTGTTGCTACCAAAAAACTAAAGCCAAAATAAATAGGGTATTTTTTTACCTTAAACTCCCTCAGTTTCGTTCGCCCCTGATTAAAAATTTCGACATTTGATGTTTGAATTCGTTTAGGTGTATAAAGATTATCATCTGTACCAAATTTTGTAATTTTACCTAAAATAGTTTCTGAAATATTAGCGAAAACATATTAGCCCCCTTCCAGGGGGTGTAGCTCCCTTACCAAATATTTTTTGATACATGTTTATAGAAAACTTTTGTCTTAGAATTGAATATCCTATCACCTGTTTAAATTTGTAACAATAAAAACGGAACAACCCTGTATATTCTATACATACAGATTGTCCGGAAAGTCGCGCACCTCCGTAACACTGTATCATCGGGCGGTGCCCTAGACAACAAGAACAATGTTTAAAAAAATCTATCCATAAAAATTTTAAAGTTTAAATTTTGCACTTTGACTCTATTTATTTCTGTTGGAAAAATAATTTTCCAAGTTTTTTTCTACAGGGTATTAGAAGAGGAAACAAAGAAGCTATATCATAAGTTAACTCTGTTTATTAGTGTTATTTGTGGCTTTTATAGGCAAGATTTTTGTATCTCTACTAAATAATTATAAGAAAATATATACAAGATCATCAGTATCATTAAATGGATATCATTAATGGATGTCAAAAAACAAATGTCAAAATTTTTTGACAGATAGAATTTTTTAAACATTTTTTCAGTACTCTGTAGGACTACCCAATTACCCCCTTTCAAGGAGATACGCGACTTTCCGGACACCTGTATATTAAATATAGAATGTAATTGTTGTAAAACCTGACGTGAAAACTAAACCAAAAATTAATACAAATCTAATAGAGATACACAAAAAAGCCATCTTGTTTAAAAAACTAAGAAATACTGTTTTGCCTTTGGATGTATAAAAAAAGCTAAAATACCTCTTTTTGTCAACTTCAATTCACATTGTTGTGAAATTAAAAATCCAACATCCTTCAGAATAACCAAATTTTGTGAAATAAATCAAATAAAGAAATAAATTTGTGTCAAAGTCCTAACACTCTTAATTACACAGGTTCGGTAACATTGATGAAAATTTGATCAATTGCAGTTTTTTACATCCTAAATAACAAAATGCGTTTTGTTTTTTGATAACACGTACTGTTTATTTGTTGCATTTTTTACAAATAATTTATGTAATACATTTTCTGCACTCCCACGTGGAAGGTAGTTTACTTTAATCAACGTTACCGAAAGTTTGTTCATATTTGTTGACCTGTGTTATTAGGAAAATCAGTTTTTTTTAATAAAACAATGGTGTTATTTAGTGAAAATAGCAAATTTTGGTAAATTTAAAAAGATGAGGGCGTTTTGCGTTATAAATTGTTATAGAAAAAATCCAAGGGCCTATAAAAGCCAAATTATGTCCGCTTTTGGGTGTTTAGAAACAAGTTTATACAGGGTTATTCATAAATATGAAGCAATATTTGAACCTCATAAATGATCTATAAAATGATGTTAATTTAAATAATAACTCGTGTCCGACCTCTACTGATAAGAATTTTACAGCCTTCGGAATGTGGGTATAGATTTTTTTTGTAATACTAATAACTTCGGAACCATTAGACTAAATATTATAAAATTTGGAATGGTTTCTTGCGAGAACATACCTTTTGAACTAGTAATTACGAAAACCGGATACATCTACTCAATTTCCGGTTCCAGCAATTGCAGGTCATATTTTATGTGTTTTTTTTTTTTGTTTTTTAGCTTCTTAACATGTATTTTGTGTGGTTAACACAACCACAGTTAACACAACAGAGTAATCAATTTTGAATAAAAAACGCATAACCTTTAATACCTCTAAAATGGACCGTTTTAAAGATATCTTAATTTAAAGTGAGAACTATACTATTATTTATATTAATGTGCATCAAGTAGGTTGTAGAATTCTAAATGCATCTTTAATTTAAAGGCCGATTCACACAAATAGTGTCATTAATGTCATTCAGAACAAATTTAATCACATCAATAATGACAAAAATCTTTATGTTTGTCACCCTACGCTAATTACGTTGTTAGCTTCGATTATTTTTTGCTTTCTCAAAAACTGGGGTACACATTTTTAAGGGGGATTGAGGTTAAGGTTGTTTGAATTTTCGCATGGTCGCCAACTTAAAATGATCCTTTTCAACGACTACTTTAATATGAAAACGACTATACACAACACTGAAAGCAAAAAGTATGAATTTTGAATGAGTGATATCCACGGTAACAAATGACCATATTTTACTATCAGGCATCTGTCAACTTGAGATTGGACGATTATTAGACGATCGAAAATATTTAATAAAAGAGTTTAGCTCAGACTCCAAACATAACTTAGAATAAATCCAAATGGATCTCGTAGCATTTAATTCATAAAAAATTCACAAAAATGTATCGTCAAAGTTAACAGATGCCTGGCAGGGATTTATGTGTCATTGTCATTGGTTGCCGTGGATACCACTTATTCCAAATCCATATTTTTCATTTTCAGCCTTGTGCAGTCCTCACTTTAAATTAAAATATCTTTAAAATGGCCCATTTTAGTGGTATAAAAGGTTATGCGTTTTTTAATCGAAATTGATTACTCTTTAGATCTAAGCAATAAAAAATTAGTGTTGAGAGGCCAAAAAAACGGAAAAACGCAGAAAATGTGACCTGCAACTGCTGGAACCGGAAATTGAGTGGATGTATCCGGTTTTCGTAATTACTAGTTCAAAAGGTATGTTCTCGCAAGTAACTATTGTAAATTTTATAATATTTGGTCAAATGGTTCCAAAGTTATTAGAAAAAAAATAAATTTCCATACCCACATTCCCGAGGGCTGTGAAATTCTTATCACACCACACGAGTTATTATTTAATAAGTTATTATTTAAATTAACATCCATTTTTAAGGTTCGAATATTGCTTCATATTTATGAATACCCCTATACATAGTTCCAAAATACAATGAAATTATTGTTGAAATCTTATTATTATTTGTAATTGGTTTTCACTTTTGATGTAATAAAATGAGAGATGTGCGATGTTCTGTCGATTTCATTGCCAGTGGCTGTTTCGTAGACTTTTCAATCCAAACTCCCATCATTTAGTTCAAAAAGGTAGTTGATGGGCTTAAGTAGCAGTAAATGGTTTGGCGGTCTAGCACACGAATAATTCATTGCAAGCGAGAGTTGAAGTAATTGTTACAAGCGGGATTAAGCTTTCCACACACTGACACATCATGGATATCGGTTCTGTTTCTTTTTATCAATGTGAAGCCGATGTCCATCTTTTCTTCTCCGTAGTTTATCAAAATTTTTACCCATAAAATGACTAAGTTTTCTGATTCTAGCGACGCATGTCGTCTGTACGTGCACGTAAGTCACTGACCTCACAAGCAGTGGTGTGTCTGCAGGTTGGAGAGACTGAGGAGGAGCCCCCAGAAGCCATGGACATGGGCTGGCCTTCGACTACCCGCAAGAGAATCACGTACATTCTCTTAGCACCCATTGTCTTCCCTCTGTGGCTGACTTTGCCCGACACGCGCTCACCTAGAGGTTTGTTTGACCAAAAATTTTTTCTCACACAATTGCTCTAAATCGGATAGATACTTTACAACTTCAAAATTGTGCACTTAAGGCTGTCCGGGAGTGAACGGCGACTTGCCCGTTTTCAGCACTTATAGAAAAATCATTTTCGTAAGACCTACTAAAAATTTTATGACACATTATAAGAGATTAACCAAACAATGGCTTGAATTTGTAACCCTCCATAAATGGCACGTTCCTTTGCAAGTTGTTGTATTTCAAGTATTTTAGACAAAAAGAAAGTAAATAATCCGGCCCTGTTAAAAACTGACCTGTTTCAGGGTCCGGGTGGGTTCCACTAATTTATGATTTATGGTTTACTCTTAACAATACTGCATTTAACTTAAAAGTAATAAAATTTTTAGTAGGTCTTAGCAAAATGATATTAGTATATTATTCTTTTTCAAAAGCAACCAGCAATACACCCTAGGCAGGGTCCAAACTCAGTCTTTACCTGCGTTCAGGGGTTGGGTTAGTAAGGGTAATAAATTGTAATAAAAGTAAAAGATCAGTTCGCTAATATTTGTATGCCTTGAATTTGTGGAAGTTGCTCCAGAAATTTCTTAGAAAGCTAAATATTGTTCTGACTTTTGGATCTTAAAAAAAATCTATCATAATTATTCTATCTACCTGATAGGTTGCACATATTTACTAATTAGAAAGCTTAGAGGTTCCAATTTCAATGGAAATTAAATTTTTGTATGGGGTAACAAGACATATAATTCCATAAATTAAGATTTTTACAATCGGAAAAATTACAAATTTATGCAATTGTGGACTCAAAATTTTAGACATCAAGTTATGTCAGTTCAAAAAATATTAACGTAAGCCACGCTTTAGTGTCATTATGATTGACGCTTGGATCTAAAACTTGAAAGTTTTAGTTGAAATTTATTTTAGGCGTCGATTTCCTAATACATACAATAATGCCAGCAGTTGCAGTACGTTTTTTATATAGTTATTATTTTTTTAATATTATTTTGAATTATTGTCATTTTTATTTAGCTGTCAGCATAAAAACTACAACAATAAAAAAAATTGCACTTAAAGTCAGTTTTACATTTTATGTCAACCGAATAACAAATAGTTCAAAATTTTGTGTCGGTACATGGATCTAAAAATCTAATTTACAATGCGCGCAATAAAATTCATATTCTTTGGAGGGGCATTTATGATTTTTCTAACTAGGTTTTTTTAGTTTAAAAGTGTAGGTCCTTGTTTTCCATTGCAATTTTTTGTCATTGACCACATGTATGGGTACCACTAATCGTAAAAAAATGCGAAGTTTTCATTTATAGTTTATGTCTCATAAAAAAAAAGATTGTGATAGGCCGAATTATTTTTTATGAAGAACAACGATAAATTAAAAAACAAAAAGGATCTCTTCAATGATTTTTTTTCATAGTTGCCCCGCTAAAAAACTATTTGTTTTAGACTTCTGGCGAGCATTTGTTAAAAAGTAATAATTTTTTTGTATACGCTCTCGAAACAACCTGAGTCTTTGCTGGACCCAGTAAAATAGTATGAAAAATGGTTATATTATGTATGTACTCAATATCCAAAATACAGTTTTTCATAACGGATAAGTCAATTTAGTTGCTATGGTGGCGAAATTTGTTTAATTAATAATAGGTGTAAATTTGTTGTATAATAAATTATTTTGTCTGATTTTTGTTGCTATTTATTAATTAGATAATAAATAATCTTTTTTCGAAAAAAAAAATGATCAGGTCTACTAAACACGGGTGATTCGATAGAAGTACAATTCCATCAAAATTAGCTTGTTTTTTTCATTTCACGTCAAATGTTTCTGCTTCTAGTTTTCTAATAATAATAACTGAAAATTATTATGCTAATGACCATAATCCGTCCTTTGCTTGGGTTGGTACAAGGGCAGGTAAAGACCCTGAATCCTCCAGAGAAGCGGCGCTGGCAACGCCTCTAGTGGTAAAAGCAATGAACTAGGAGGCATTTTTGGGCAAAATATATTTATTAAAAATTTGAAAACAACAGTGTTTTATTACATTTGTTGAATTTGTTAAGATTTAATATTTTATAATAAATACCAAAACCTTAAAACGAATCTTTAGGTCTACCGTTAAATATCGTGACTTTTACATCAATCACAATATCTCAAAAACTAAACGCTTTTTTAAAAGTCCAACGTATCGGCCTATAGAATATTCTTTTAAATTATCTCACAAAAACCAAAATTGATTACTTGAAAAATGACTGAGTAAAGTTGTTTTCAAGTTCACCATTTATGCATTTTTGTTCTTTTTTTAAAAGAATTGATTTATTTTAAATCTCAACGTATCGGCCTGTACATTTACAAAACCTTTATTTTGATGTATAATACATGAAATTCTGTTGCATATTAAGAGAGTAATCTTGTTTTCAATATACTAACGTCTCGAATGGTTGGTCGCGGACACCCTTAATAGTCGACAAGGCCAAAATTGATAGATTTAAATGAAAGACAATAAAAGAGACGTGCTATTTCCTTAAGGAATGGAATTGTAGAATTGGCAAACCTTGAAAAGTGGGATAAAAGCAAAGCTCGAAGAGCTTCGTGTCGGTAATTGACGTCGAAGAGACGCAGACGCAGTGAAAACTTGTTCCAGAAATCTCTCACGCGAGCGCCACGTGGGCTGGAACGATTTTAGCAAATTCCCAAAATTTGCCCGATGAATATAAACCAGAGATTATTTCAATTTTCCGACTTCTAATTTTTAATTAAATTGCAGTCATTTTTATTACGTACTTGAAAAGTTGTAAAATAAATATATTACAAATTTATGTAAGATAATAATTATCAGCACGCAATGTTGTAAACTTCATTCAAAGTGCATTGAAGTAATTAAATCTTTCTGGTGATCAAGAATGACAATTTGAGTTCGCAATGTTGATTTTTTTGTTTAAATGGTACGACGAGAGTAACTTAAGGTTGTTGCCAAATTATACTCTTTATATTTCTCTGAGTCAAATCTACTCGTATTTGTATGTTGCATTAAATATTTAATAATGTTTTACTTATTTTAACTTTATTTGTATTTTTGTGGGTTATTATCTCGTGTTATCAAAATTAAAAAAAGAACGGTATGAAAAACGAACTAATTCGAGTAAAGTGAGCAATTTAGAAAAAGACATGGCGCGCATTATATGGAAATTTTATAACCACTTAAACTGAACGACCTTTATATCAATGGACACGTCTTGAAAGTCTGATATTATATCTTCAAATGTTTGCTTCCTTAATTGGAAACTTTTTTCTTTTATCTCGAAAACACGAATTTTTACTGAATTAGTAATTCCACAATTTGTTCAATAACTTGCACCATGCGTTCAATTTTATCAAAATTCCCTGTGGACGTTCTTCTGTTTATTTGGTGGAGAGTTTAAATTAAGTTGGTAACATTAATTAATGTATAGACAAAAGATGAGACTTGTACATTCTCATGGCTTCTGTTTCCATGTTTTTCAATATGTTGCCAATTTAATTTTAAAGTCACTTTGATCAGAAATTTAACTGAAAGCATGATATATTACATTAATAATGTACATTCATTAGAATCTTAATTTTGGTTTATATTATCCTAAAAACAGTTAAAGCACGATGTTCTTAGAAAAACCTAATATTTTAACTATCCAATTAAGTTAATTCTAGATTAAACTAGTAAAAACTAGCATTAAGAATAATGTTCTCAGTTGATTCCAGTTATGACTAATAGAGGAGCAGACAAACAGTCCTTCTTTTAAGAAATAATTTTAATGTTTGATATCAGTGACAATAAATGTGAATTTTTTTTTACAAATTGGACACAGTTTGACACTAATTTTACGGCTGGAGTACTTGGGCATTTTACAAAAAAACTTTAAAAGCCTTTATCTCAATTCATAAAAACATGGACAAACTGCATTTTGAAAGTCTGCTCCTCAATAGTATTAATAAGTTGAAGAATGTATAGTCGAGAACAAAATTTTTGATTTCAGAGCTGTATTTGGGTTAATTCGCCGATGTGAGCAAGGGGCAGGGGGCACAAAATTGAAGCTTATAACATTTTCAACGAGATGGTCTTTTATGGTTTTTTATCTAAAATACTTAATAGTTTCGGGATATTTGCTAGCAAATATCGCACTCTCGAAGAAAGTCAATTATGAATTAACGTAATTTACGATTCATGTAAAAATTGTAAGCATAATGATTGGGCAGTTTAAGGTCGGCCATTATAATAATATGAAAAACCAATCACATAGATTTTTCGATTCATTCAAAAAAATTATGCTGTGATGTGATTGGTTCGTTTGAGGTCGGCCATCATAATAACGTACGAAGCCAATCACTGTACACTTTAGATTCATTCAAAAATGTAGCGAAATTGGTTATTTCCGATCTGCATTCGGTCATTAAATAATTTTACGTTCTTTATTATGATTTGTGAGTAGGTTCTCTGACTGTGATTGTAAATATTGTACTTTAGATTTCGTTATTCTTTGACTGGGAAATAAAACCGTAATAAAAATGGTAATAACATTTTCGTGCAAAAAAACATAACCTCACTTTCTTTTAAGGGAGAAGGGAGGTTATTAATAAGATAGGTAAGTATTATACGGAAAAACCGAAAATATCGTCTTGTAGGAAATTTTATAACCTTTATTTTTTTTCGCAACACACTCCTCATCACGGAGGACCTGGGAGTTTTAATATGTTTATCTCTGAACTAAAACCAAGACAACTCTAAAGTCATAAATTCTATCCTCGACTATGTGTTCTATTACCATTTTTTAAGTTTTCATTTGGACTATTTGTAATTTTTAGTTTTAACTAAGATTGACAGACAGTTGTAATTTTAGTTAAAACTAGAAGTATCTAAAGAGGATAGCTAAAACTAGTTTTTCCTAGAATGATCGGGTTTTAGCGAAAGACACTTGGCTAATTAATTTATTTTGTTAAATTTTTAAAATGATGTCAAAAAATGAGCCAAATCTTATAGTTTTGTAGGTTTATTGCCACATGTTTTAGTTAAAACGTAATGTTTAAAACATGAGCAGCGATAAAACTCCTCACCCTGAATACCGACTGTCTGCACACAATGTTTTTTGGCTGGTTGTTTTAAGCTAAATTTTCATTAATCGATTTAAATTTTCCGCCTTCTCATATTTTTTCAAAATAAATCATCTTTTCGACTCATTTGACACAAAAACTCTTAAGCAGGAAATATTTGGAATGTGAGTTTAAAAACATTATAAAAAAAATAAATTGGGGTGAAGAAATTAAAGAGGTTTAAAGAGAAAATGAGAGATTTTTAACAACAAAAGTTTCATTTTCAAATTTCAAGTTCATATAAAAATCAAATAATACATATTTGAGTAAAAATCTTGTTCACTGATCTCCCTCTTTACGACGCCATATTGAATTTGATGTCTTAGTTAAAACCGCCATTTTTGTTCACATCCGTCATAAACAATGTTATGATTCATCAAATGATTGATTTTTGCTACTTAGGTAAAAAGTTCTTCCCCATAACGTTCCTCGGGAGTATTCTCTGGATCGCTGCATACTCGTACCTGATGGTCTGGTGGGCAAATGTGGTTGGCGACGCGGTGAAAATTCCTCCCGAAGTTATGGGCTTGACCTTTTTGGCTGCAGGGACTTCAATACCGGACCTCATCACCTCTGTCATCGTAGCGCGGAAGGGCTTCGGCGACATGGCCGTTTCCTCCTCCGTCGGCAGCAACATATTTGATGTTACCGTCGGGTAAGTACACAACATTTACCGACTTTTCGAACAATAGTGCGGCGGTTTTGATTAATTACATTCCCTCATCGGTCTGATTGTCTATTCGTGCGCTTTCCATTATTGATATCAGAGGCGCAAATCGAATAATATTATCGAGGGGCAGTTAAACATCCCCGAAAACTATCCCAACGCTTCAAGATTCGTATCGATTTAAGCCGTTTAATTAAAGGGTCACTTCTAACACAAAAAACGAATGTTTGCACACTCGCTCAAATTCTGACAAGGAAATAATGCGGATTTGCTCGAAGCTCGACGCGATCCTTTTATTACTATCAGAAAAGGTGAGATCGATAACAACAGGGTTGTCCTCAAACGCACCAATCTTAAGCTTTACCATTTTTAAAGCCACTTTTTGTCATTTGTGTAGATAAAAATGGTGGATGCGCCGGGTTAAAGTAGTCTCTTTTATTAGTTTAAAAACTTTATAAACGCCTTATTAAAACTCAAAGTATTTAATTGTTTTTTAAAAAGATTAAGACGGTATTATCATAACTTTTTAACTATTGTGAAATATACAGGGTGAGCCATTCTTATTTAAATGATATTAATTTTGTAGTTACAACTATTATTGTCAATTTCATAATCGAATTTGAAGGAGCATTAAAATGTTGTTTAGAATGTGCTGATTGCTATGGACTTGTTGAGAAAATTTTCACCAACATAAAATTATAAAGTATTAATTTGTGTATTAATTTTCAAATATAATTAAATACCTATTTATTTTCAAAAATTCAAAATTTACACAATACAATTATTCACAATAATACACTCCGCGCAAAATTGTCGCGTATTTATAAATTTTATGTTATCATTTTTGTTAACTACTTTTTTCAACAGAGGTGAGACAAATATGCTCACCTATTCATTTCATGTTTTTTAAAGATAAATCAAAACGAAATGTTGATAGAATTGTGTTTAATTAAAAAAATCATGGCAATGTAATTTTCTCTTTAGTCGTGATATTTCTATTAGTTTATCAACGCTGAGTAGTGTAAAATAGACTGTTGTTGCCATATTAGTCCAGTCGGTAGGGAGTTTTGCCCTACAAAAGCAAGGGTAGTAGTAATTTTTTAATATGTTCTTAAGGTCTAGGCCTTGACAAAAATCCAAGTTTTTGACCTTGGGGGAGGACCGCTCGAGCCGCCATCTTGGATGGAAGGTACAAAAAATAGGTTTTTCCAAAATAACTCCGCAACGGTTGATTCTACGGCAAAAGTGTTCAGATAAAAATTAAAAAAGACAAAATTCCTCACATTACATTTAACATATTTTTGTAAGTCTAATGTGTAACGAGTTACAGCGGCGGAAAGATGAATATCTTTCCCAGAAAAATAGCAAACCTCCCCATTTTCGACGGTGAATTTTGTAATAACAAATTACTCTTGTTTTTAATGTTTTTTGAGCACCACACTAATTATACAGCGATATCTATTTTAAATTACATTGATTTGGATTATATGCAAAATGAATATTTGTTATTAAGAGGTATATCAACAAAATTATAAGTTTTCTATGCATATCTGATGTTTTTTGATTAAAATAGGCCAATTAAAAATGCATATTTTGCATATTTTGGCAACTTTGTGCATATTCTAGGAAATATTGCAAATCACAAATTTCTAATTAAAAATTTCAGTTCAAGTAAAAAATTAGACAGTTTAAAAAAAAAGATCCGATTACAAAATATGTTAAAGAGAAAAATTGTTTAAACTTTTGAGATTACCATACTATTAATATTTTTTTCTTAAATAAAACGGTTATTTATTTATTGTTTTTACAAAGATATGTTCATGCATTTTATAAATGTACAAAAATATTTATTAAAAATGTTACAATTTATGTTAAAAAAAATATAAACTTTATCAGTTGTTAAAACTTTCTTCCACCGGCCAAGGGGTGGTACGTTTAAACAATTAATTAAAATAAAAAATATCTTCTTTACAACCTTTAAACATTCATCAATTTATTAAAAAAAACGAGTTGTTTATTAAAAAAAATTCTTTAATACTTGTAAGACAAAAAGTCAAAACAAGAAGTGTTAAGTTAACAAAAAAAAAAAAAAAATAGCACAGCAACAATTCTTGTAACAAGCTCGTTGTCTTAAAAAAAATGTGGTAGATTTCCATTTAAAAAATATGTTAGTATGTTTATCTCGTATGTATAAACAATTAATTGATATTCAATTTTTTTTTTTTGGAATAGCAATTCTATAGCCATTGTACACATATAATTTTATTACCTATAATATTAAAAAGTTAGGTACTACTACCCCACCTTTTGTAGGGCAAAGGCCTTTTTTGGCTCCTACTGACTGCACTATATTCGATTTAAATGGAAGCTATTTGACGATTTTGAAAAAATCTTTTCGCGAAAGAACTTGCGGTGGTCGAGGTCTTCTCCGAAGAAAGCGAACCTCAACAATCCATTGCTCAATGATTAAGAGTAACTCATCTACCATTTCAAACGTTCTAAATCGATTTAGAAAGACAGGTGTCAATAAGAGAATGTCGCATCAGGGTAGAAAACAGGTCACAACCACAATTCACTTCAGATTTTGTCGCATAAGAGCATTGAGATAACGATTAGTAACAATTTCTAGCTTGAGTTAAGAGTTTTTACAATTGTATGATATTCAAATTTGACAGAAGAAGATTAACAAAGCATATTATGTCCGGTGCAACATTGTGAATACGGTTAGCTTTAGTGGAGGCCCGTACAGAATTGGTTGTTGTAATAATGAACCCTTAAGTGCCTATAGTTTTGATCAATTTTTATTTCATTTTCTTTAAAGTAAACTCTATCTGAAGCGACACGCATATGCCAACGTTAAACTCAATCATCAAAACTCTTCTCATAAACAGAAGAATGTATGGCTTTCAGTTCTTTCTGCGAATTTTGTTTTATGTCTTTTATGGACTTAAAACGCCTTTCTTGCAAGGCAATTTAAGATTAGGAAGTAGGAAAACGTGTCATGTTAGCTGAATACGGTGCTGGATTGATGACATTTGTTGAGTTTTTATCCAAAAATTTTTGCAGGATTGTCGCTGTGTGAGCAGCTGCACTGTCATGGTGCAAAATCCCAGAGTAGTCTTTCCACAAATCTGATCTTTTCCAGAGAATATTTTTTACAAACACAAACTTCACAACGGCTAAATAATATTACTTTACTTTTAAACCTAAGTGATGATTTACAGTCATCATTTCTTTGATTTTCTCTACATTTTTCACCGTCTTTGCTGTTGACGATCGTCCAGAACGAGGAAAGTCGGTAACCTCTTTCCGGCTCAATTGAAATGTTTTGTTCCACTCATATGTTTGTGTTTTTGACATACATTAGTTCCCAAAATTTTCAGAGATTCACTACACGAATTTTCGTTGGCAACACAAAATTTCAAGCAAATTCTCTGATCGGTAGTGGAATCTATGACAAAAATCGCAAATCTGATTTAAGCACAAGTCATGGTAAAAACAATTTCAAACAAACTACTTGACCTGTAGCGGTAAAATTTGGCTTGGTAAGATATATACCAGACAAGAATTATGAAGATATTTTCTACGTAAATTCTTTAAATCGAGAATTCCCGATACTTTTTTTACAGAGGTATGCACCATATATCAGCGACAATTTCTTGTTTATCCATAAGTCACACAGCACAAGTAGTGTGTCGATACCTTCACGACGTTGGTATTAAATTAACAATATAGACTGGCCAGCTCAAAATACTGATTTAAACCCCTATAGAGCACTTATGGGACTAGATGAAAAGATAAATTAAAGCTTGCAATTTGCGTCAATAAATCTATACAATCGTAAAAAAGGCTTGTTGAGATTTGGGGTGATTTTGATCAAAATTGCATAAGACAATTAATACCGAGTAGGGATAGGTGATGTCAAGCAGTAATTACCGAAAGAAGAATAAAGACGCATTATTAGACACTTTTGTCTTCTAATTTTTGAAAAAATGTTATGTGAATTTTTAAAACATTTCTTTATTTTGCGTTGCTTTACGTTGACAATAAAAACATACAGGCTGTTCCAATGAAAACGAGCCACCCCGAATATCTCAGAAACGAAAAAGACTTTGCAAAAACGCCGAAACAGGTCGATTTTGCCTTTGAGAGGGACATTTTTGACGTAATTTTTAAATCACACCCACGCACCCCAATTTTAAAAATTTAAATAGCACAACCCTACTTGAGGCACATCAAATGAAAGCTATTTTAACAAGATTTTCAAAACTTTTTACCAAAATTGAATCAGACCATCCATTCATGAGATACAGGGGGTTCTAATAAAAACGCACCAGAAAGAAAAACGAAACAGCTTAATTTTGTTTTTAAAAAAGACATTTTTTTACACAATTTTAAAAACACCCCCACTAACCCTTTAACTTTTCCCACCCCAATTTCTAAATTTCAAATGACACCGACTCACTTGCGACAGATCAAATAAAAGTGTTTTTAAAATGTTCTTTGAACCTCTTTTCTAAAGTTGAATGGGATTATCTATTCATAAGATATTCGCATAAAATTTCCAATTAGTAATTACTTCTAATAAAAACTATTAAAATAAATTGCAAGAAAGATACTAATATTGACTATTATTGAAGCTGTAACAAACTTATTTTTACTTCAAAATTGTCAAAATAATCGGACTAAAGGACAGGGGGTATGTAATAATAATGTAAGTATCTAAAAAATAGCAATATGGTTCTTAAGTTCCTTTCTACATACTGACTGCTGAAAGATTAGTTTTTTGCCGTTATTTTATGAATGTATAAAAAATCATTTCATTTTCGAAAAAAACTTTTAAAGAGCAGTGGTTGGTGCTATTTGACATTTTAGAGTTAAGTGGCAAAGAGGTTAAAGAGTTAGTGAAGGTGCTTTTAAAATTGCCTCAAAAATGTCCCTTTAAAAAAAAAATTAACCTGTTTCGGGTTTTTTTTGCAATTTTTTTTCCAAGATGATTCGTTTCTATTAGAATAGCCAGTATCTCATGAATGGATAGTCTGATTCAATTTTGGTAAAAAGTTTTGAAAACCTTGCTAAAATAGCTTTCATTTGATGTGTCACAAGTAGGGTAGTGCCATTTAAATTTTTAAAGTTGGGGTGCGTTGGGGTTACTGAGGGTGCTTTAAAAATTACGTCAAAAAATGTCCCCCTCGGAAACAAAATCGACCTGTTTCAGCGTTTTTGCAATGTCTTTTTAGTTTCTAAGATATTCGGGGCGGCTCCTTTTCATTGAAACACCCTGTATATTGACTAACTCCCTGCAGATATTAGTCTTTATAATATTAAAATTTAAACAAATACAAATTTGGTTTTAAACGGTTTTGAAAAATATGCGACAATTTTGGCGCGGAGCGTAATTATTCAAAAAGTGAATTATCATACGATAAAATAAAGAATATAGGGTATTTCATTTGAAAAAAACATAGTTAATTGTTTGGAAATTATAGGCCGTTCTCTGTATATAAAAATTATATCAAATGTTAGAGCTTTTCTTTACCAATGTGCAAAATTTTACTTTTAACAAAATTTCTAGAAGAATTAAGTATTTTTAACAACTACCTCAAAAGATAAAAATTTCATTCGTACTTTCATTTTCACCCTGTAGAAGGGCTATCTAGAGGCCCCCATCAGCATCACTGATTGAAAATATTCTCATTTATTAGAGGTCGAAGTGATTTCCGGTAACCGCGTGTAAAAATCGAAACTACAAGCACTACCAATTATTCCTCAATTTAAAAGCATTGATTGAAAATTTAATTTTTCGCTGTTGGGCAGCGCACAACGCTTAAAATAGTCGTTAATGGCGTGATCACATGACACGATATAACAGCGGTCGTTAAATCGTTGTTTATAATTCATTTTTCGGCGTTTCAAGTTTTATTTAATAAAATTTCGGCCAATTAAAAACTACTATCTGCCTAATTAAGAACAAAGCATTTCGATCATTTTATTAATTAACACGGAGAGCTGGGTCTATTTGAAGGATCCTGACGGGGCATTAATGACGCTCAGGGGCCGGTTTTATTAATTAAACCTCATATTTGACAGGTCTCTTCCTTTTAACATCACTTGACGAAACAATGCACCGTCATAATCATATGACGTAATTTCGAATTTAAACGATTTCTTTGTCCATTTGGGATTTTCAGTGACAAAATTTCATTGTTACAGCAACTCATTTGTATCAAAAGAAAAAAATTAATATTACATATTGTTTGAAATACATACTTACATTTTTTATTTAATATACAGGATGTTCCGTCTAAACCCCACATTAAAAGTATTGGGAGTTCGAATAATCATATTTATTTGAAAATTGATACATATCCATAATCCATAAGTTCTCATAAATGAAAATATTTTCAAGATGGCGGCACTTCCGGTTCTACCGGAAGTCGGTCTCAAATTTCTTATTTTTAATGGAAAGCTATATTTTTTACTGCGTTTTTGGATTAATCGGGTCATTTTAAGGGAGTTCTCATCAGCTTTCCCTATACTTAAATTTAACCGTTTTCGAAATATTTGTAGTTTTTCAAAAATTTATGGATCTGCACCTTCGACTTCAAAAATCGGTAACTCTGCTATTTTTTTAAATTTTGAATTCCTTTTTTTTGGCGTTTGAAAGAGAAACTTTAAATCTTTCTTCCGGTGTTTTCAAATTTTGAAAAAAAAATAACAAACCCTAAAATTTTAAGATTACTTTTGTAATAAGTCAAATACCCATAACTCAATTTTTCCAAATGAAATACCCCAATTTTTATTTTACTAAATGGAAGAGAATTTAATTCTGCATCGATCTGTATTAACATTCCCTATACCTAAATTTAATAATTTTTAAGTTATGGTGACTTTTTGTTAAGACTGCGGAAAATCATTCATTTTCGTATAGTTTGCTATGGAAATCAAAAATTTCAAAATTGTTTCTCAATAAACGTCGACAGTGACTTATTATTTGACAAATAGTGCCAAAATATGGAGAGTCAAAGCTACTCAAACTTAGATTTAATTAATTTATTTTGTATTTATGGAGAGTGCAACAAAATTATGATGTCGTTCATTAAACAAAAATAAATTTTTCTCATTTGTTAGCTTTAAATAATGATCGCATGATAGAACCTATCAATAATAATTAAGTTTGCATAACTTTGATTCTCCACATTTTGGCACTATTTGTCAAATAGTAATTTACTGTTGATGTTTGTTTAGAGAAAATTTTAACATTTTTTATTTCCATAGCAAACTGTGAAAACGGGTGAGGCTAGAAATAAATTTTCTGTAGTCTTAACAAAAAGTCACCACAACTTGAAAATTATTAAATTTAGGTATAGGAAATGTTAATACAGCTCAATACACAATTAAATTTTCTTCTATTTAGTAAAATAAAAATTGGGGTATTTCATTTGAAAAAAATTGAGTTATGAGTATTTGAATTATTACAAAAGTAACCTTAAAATTTTGGGATATGTTATGTTTTTCAAAATTTGAAAATACCAGAAAAAGGATCTAAGCTTTCTCTTTCAAACGCCAAAAAAACTAATTCAAAATCTTAAAAATGGCAGAGTTACCGATTTTTAAAATGGAAAGTGCAGATCCAAAATTTTTTGAAAAACCCCAAATATTTCAAAAACGGCTAAATTTAGGTAACGCAGTAGAAAATATAGCTTTCCATTTAAAATAAGAAAGTTGACACCGACTTCCGGTATAAGCGGAAGTGCCGCCATCTTGAAAATATTTTTATTTAGGAGGACTTAATGGATTATGGCTATGTGCCAATTTTCAAATAAATACGATTTTTCGAACTCCCAATACTTCTAATGTGGGGTTTAGACGGAACACCCTGTATAAAAGTTACCTCTGTAGCAGGTAGATGCAAATTAAAAATTAAAACGTCTAAAATTTGCCCGCGTTTGGTTACAAAGTGTTAAAGTGTTCTCGTAACTGTTGGATCGTGACGATAATTCGGTTTAAGCGATTCGCTCTTTATTGCTTTGTAATAATTCAGTTGCTATTTAAACTCATTACATTTGCATGACCTTTTGGAGCTTTGGAGTGCTTAATCGTGTTTCGCTTGTTGATAGTTTTTATTTGTACATTACTAACAAATCGTTTCAAGTAGTGAGGCGATTTTTTAGTGGAACGCAAACAAATCGCCGATAAAGTAGGAGATCGGTAAAGATGTTGGGGTTGTTCTCAAAGTAGGGCAAAGGGCAACACGAAAGGTGCGATTTCACTGATCGATACCGGTCACGAAAGAAACTTATTCAGCCATTTTACTAATCGGATCGGACATTGGACAGCGAATTTTCAAAAGTAACTCATTTTAAAGATGCTTTATTAGGTCACTGGGGTGAGGCAAGGGAAGTTTTAATCAGCGCTTTTCTTTTTTGTTGGACGAGAGCTCTCCTCGTATGCTTGCTTTTTAATAAAGCTGCGAAAGTAGGAAAGGTTAATTAGCGGGACTTCTCTGACTTTAATTTCACGCAAATGGCTAGATTACATATAACGACAATCGGGATACCTTTTTCTAAATTATTCAGGAGTAAATTGTACTCAGCACATTCATGGCAGTTTGTTTCCGAATTCCGGTTTGATTCAGATTCACACTATTGATGTAACAGTTTGATGGACACTAGACTCGGCTTTTGTTTTCTAGTCCACTGTATTTGTGCATTTTTCGAACTTGAAAACTTCACCATTTGTTCGTTTTATTCATCCTGTTTGAGTATTATGACTGGTAGTAAAGTTTTATAGATTTAAAGTAAAAAACAGGAGTTGGTCAATATGGCAGTTTAAAACCAAAACTAGTTTTGACGG
>NW_025401063.1:17926457-17949295 GCF_015345945.1 Tribolium madens | reverse complement strand
TTTAGTTTTTTTGTTATTTTAATGAGTTAATTTTAAATTTTTGTGAATTAATTTTTCATGTGTTAATTATACAGTGTTTCATTTTAGGTACAAATTTAAATAGTCAATAGAATATTTAATTTTAAGATAAAAGTGTTTTGAAAAATGCTATGAAAAGGAGCAACACCCCCTAAAAAAGGTACGTTTTTTAAAGGGTTTTTCCTAATATTTCAGAATAGATAAAATTACAAAATTTGGTACCTTTATATATACACCCAAACACATGCCAAATAACAAAAATTTTAATCAGGGGCGTCCTAAACGGTAAAACAAATTTAATTTTTAATTTTTATGCTGTTTATGGTCTGTAACATAAATTTTTGAACCGATTTTTATCGGAAAAACACAAAAGACCTTTTTTATGAAAAACTATGAAATTTTGTTGCTGAAAGTGGCAAGAAACCACAAGCAAAATAGTTAGAGTAAATTTTTACCCTAATCCCATCTAGTTTAGGAAGCACCTAATTAAAAATTTCAACATTTTATTTTTGTACTTGTTTAGGTGTATAAAAGTTATCATCTCTACCAAATTTTGAATTTTTGTTCTAAAATGATTTCGGAAATATTGAAAAAAAACCTATTAAAAGACGCACCCCTTGCGTAGCATTTTTCGATATATGTTCATAGTTTTAAAGATGAATATTCTCTCCTGTTTAAATTTGTAACAATAAAAAGTATTAAAAATTTATTTTATTTTTTGTTACTTTTGTGAGTTAATTTGTACTTTTTTTATGTTTAATTAGGATCTCTTATTTCAATTTAAAATAAAAACGTGTACTTAGAGATTTTTGCTTTTTAATCCGTCTTCTTTAATTTCATTTTCATGGACCAACAAGAAACCCCCCCCGAAATAAAATCCTGGTTACGGCCCTGCTTCATGATTACCTACAGGGTGTTTCACATAACTTTACGAAGTTTACGCCTATACACCCTGTACATCTAGGCGTTGCTAATTGCCATTAATTCTTAAATAATAATTGCGTTAATTGCTATACGAGTGATCGATTTTACCACCCACAACAATATTGACTCATTTTACAACCAATAACACACAATGTAGCACACTCTAAATTTCTTTTAGTTGGCCATAGTTATATGCAAAACAAAGTTTTTATTGGAGTATATTTATTTTTAACTAACTGAAATGAAAAAACTTACTCGTATTTTTTAAGTTGACTAGTTAAATCAAATCGCTTTAAATTTAAAATACATGTGGTCATTTAAGTAACAAAAATCTGAAATAGTAGTAAAATACTGTGTCGTTAAAAAGAAAGGATACAGATAAATATTTTCAGAACGGTTTAGCAGAATACGTTGAAAATTGGGAAACAGTTCGAAGTGTTTAAGGTTGAATTATACTGAATAAAAAAATAAATCGTTATTTAAAAATTCTGAAAAAATTATCATAACTTTTTGATGGCGTTAGCAGCAATATACAGGGTGTTTCACATAACTTTACGAAGCTTGCGCCTAATGTACGCACCCAAATATACAAAAGTCACAGAACACTTGATACAAAAAATGCACATTTAATTATTCAATTTTTGGAAACCCATGACAGTAGTTGTCAAACTAATCACTGTTTCATTAATAGTCATAAACTGCAGTTTTTCAGAAACAATTATCATTTGTTCTATCAAGAGACGGCATGATTATGATTCTAGTTTATCTATCTTAATCACTAACTAACTAAAAAAGTTGTAATTTTTTAAAGGGTGAACAAACCAGAGAAAATTATCCAATTTTTCAAAATTTGTAATGCAGTTCGTGTCGAAATATGTATTATTGATTGCATCTTACAGGCGCAGGCCTCGTAAAATTACGTGAAACACCCTGTATATTTGAAATTTTATATCCATGCCGTTTAAAGATAAATTTAAAAAAACCTCTATTTTTGGCCATTTTATTTTTTTATAACAAAACTGTACGGAAGAATTTTTTGATTTATTTTTGGTGTATTGTAGATTACCTAGTTATGTTACTGTATTTTTTTCATGCAATTTAAATAATGCGTTTTTTCATAAAAAAATAAAAACTATTGAATTTCAATCCGTTACAAATACTCAAAATGAGATGAAAACTCTGTATTACTGTGTGTGTGAGGTACTTTTTTAATTCAGGAACATCCAATTGTAAAAAAACAATTTGTTTACTGTACTGTCAGCTGAGATCTTTTTCAATTTTCTACCATCATTTATTTTGAAAATACAAGGCTAACTTGATTTTCTGTAATGGCACGAAGAGGTAAATTTAATAATTTTTAAGAAAGCATTTTTTCTGAATTCAGTGATGTTATTTTTATTAAAAGGTAAAAAAATAAAAATTCAAAAATATACAGTCGAATTCATAAAAAAGTAGTCGTCAATGTCATTTCAAATATTAATAAATTACAAATAAATTAATAAATAATTTACATTTTATCAACAAAATTGATTTGATGACAAATTACCAAACTTCATGATGCCAAGTAATTTATTTTTGTAAATTTAAGTACGCTCATTTACACGGGAATAATTAATTTTATGTCAAAATGTCACATTAGCGACCGCTTTTTTTGAATTTGACACTTCTGGAAAAGTAAAACTAAGTTAGTCTTAAAAATGCTGTTATTAGCGACCTGTCACTTACATATTAGCCAAAAATTAAACTTGTGTGCAATAATTTGTTTAACAATGGTACATTGAAACAAGATTGAATAATAATTAATTATTATCAAAAATACACAGAGTAGAACACAAAACATTTGCCAATGCTATTACATATGGCATAAGTATTTTTTAGACTAATAATGTAATCTAAAAATTTTTGCCATTTAATGAATTTATAAAATCTGACAAACGTTAAAAGTTCCATAAATTTGTTTAATTAGGCACCAAAAAAAAAACTTGGAAAAAGAAACACTAATTACATTTTGGGATATTTTGTTAATAAATTTAGAATTTAGAAGCTTTTTGTTTCTTGTAAATTTTTGATTAAGTGAACCGTTTTTAAAATTTAGTATAAAGTAGACCCCAAGTAACCAAAATTGTTTAAAGCTCATTTCAGTCTTCAAGAAAGAGAAAATCGTTACAAGTTACAAGATGGTCACGATTGGGTTGTTTGAAACTACTAATAACCAAAGATTACAGGTGCCCAATTTCACAGCTATCTATTACTGATTTAGTCAAATCAGATTAAAAGTACAAATAATTTTAATTAAACAAGCACCTTAATCGTTATTCCCCAATAGACAAATAAATATCACTTTCAGAATTGCAATTTGTGGAGGTGGAAACCTTCTCAAGAAAGTTTTCTAATTAATTAACCAAAAAACGAGATATTTTTATGAAATTGGTATGGTTCATGAGTTCTTATAAGCTAAATAAAACAATAAAATGCTTACTTTTTAATTACTTGAAAAAATAAATAATTTCTGAAGTCCCATCTGCGCCTAGCTGCTACAAGATAAATCGCAACAAAAACAGTTTTCAGCTTAGTTTGACGTAGAAAACATACATGTTTGTAGTATGTTTTTTATATCTCTGTAAGTTTTTTAGAAAATCTAATGGTAACAAATTTACATACCAGGTGAATAAAAAGTATGGGACCAAGCGTTTTTTTCGTAAACTAACCACTTTACGAACAAAATAATTAGTGTAGTGTAAAGTACAATTAGAATGTGACCATTTATCAAGAATAACATTTTTCGAAATTTCTTTTAGTTCTCGAGTTTTGAAAAAAAAAAATTTTTAATGGCAACCCACCAAGATAATTTTTTTAATTAAAGATTATGATATAAAAATAACCTTTAATTAAATAAAATTGTTTTTTGGCCAGTACTTTTTTTTTAATAAATTGCGTTCCGGATTGATAAAAAAATCCAATTAGAACTGATTTTCTTCTATTTTTTGTCTATTCGAAACCACCCCAAAGTATCTGGATAAAAATCAAGGCTCTCCCATGATCAAATGCATGAAATGACCACTTCGGTTAAGTTCGAAAAATCTTCGTGATGAGCTCGGAACGCAACTTTAATAATTTGTTAAAAAAAAGTACTGACTAAAAAACAATTTTATTTAATTGGAGCTCATTTTTAGATCATAATCTTTAATTAAAAAAATTATCATGGTGGGTTGCCATTAAAAAATTTTTTTTTCTAAAACTCGAAAACAAAAGAATTTTGAAAAATGTTATTCTTGATAAATGATCATATTTTAATTGTACTTTACGCTACACTAATTATTTTTTCCGTAAAGTGGTGCCCAGTCAAATTAGACAAATCGGTGGAAAAAAATCCTAGAAAGTTGGATTTTTTTTAAACGCTTTCTTTACACTTGGGTAAACATATATCAAAAGTCCCCGAAGGTGGGGGGCGAGCTCGAGCAAGGGGAGGGGGTTAAAGGTGTCTTTTTTTGGTTTTTTGCTTATATCTCGGAAATTATAACTCCTATTGGTTTTTATCTTAGTTAATTAAGTAGTTAGTTAATCACGTAGGCTTTGGAAAATACAATAAGATACCATAATTAATACAGATGTTCGATATGTTTACCATTTTCAAACAGTCTAAAATTCGATGGTGAACTGATTTGAGTGGCTTCCATTAGTTCATTTGGTTCAAGATTACTAAAATGCCGCCTCAATCCTTGCCTCAATTCTTTGTAATTCCGGATGGGTGTTGTGTAGACTAATAAATCTTTAATTCGTCTTGATCATTTTCCAAAGCCTACGTGATTTACTATAAAAAGAAAAAAGAAAAACACGTTTTTCGTGATTATTTCAGAAACTATAAGAAATGGATATAGGACATGTTGATAAAAGTCCTTCTACAAATCGATGTACTTTCGATTGCCGTTCAGAAAATGGGGTCATTTTATTTGAAAAAACTGAGTTATAGCTGTTTGTTAAATATCATTTTCAAAAAATCATATAAGCTTTGCAATTTGACAGTTGACAATTTTGAAAATTTTAGGAAACTCTTCGAACCTTTGGTTATCAAAGGCAAGAAGAGTTATTTACTTATTGCAAACGGTTCAAGAGCTGTGATGTTTTTAATAAACCTCTGCAAATGAAAATTTTGAGCAAAAAATTGACATATGTCCAAAACTATGACAGATAAGTACTAACAACTAGGTACATTTTACTCAGTTTGGAGAGGAGAATTCAAAAATGCAATAAAAATAAGTGGTTTCCACTTAAAATTTCAAAGTTGGCGCCAATTTCTCGTAGTTCCGGAAGTTCAGCCATTTTGAAAATAATTTAGTTGAACTCAGACTGGTTGATTTGGGTTGTGTACAAAATTTCAAATTTCTATCTGCATTGGAAATTAAAAAGTTTCTAATATAGGCCCTAAAAGAATCACCTTGTATGTCTACCCAAGAATAAAGAAAGCGTTTAAAAAAAATTCCAACTCTCTAGGATTTTTTTCCACCGATCGCCCTATTTTTCTCTAATTTGACTGTACTAAGTTTACAAAGAAAACGCTTGGTTCCATACTTTTTATTCACCTGGTAGAGCAGTTTTCAATATTTTGGTGAATTGTTCGTGTTGTTGCAGGTTACCAGTGCCTTGGTTGCTTTTCGGCATCATCTACGGCGAGCCTGTAGAGGTGACTTCGACGGGAATGGTGTGCTCTATCACGATCCTCTTCATGATGCTCCTCTTCGTCATCATGTCAATAGCCTGCTTCCGATGGAAGATGAACAAAGGACTAGGTTTCACCATGTTCTTGTTGTATTTCGTCTTTGTGGCAGTGTCGCTCATGTTCGAATACAAATATATAGTGTGTCCCGTTTAGAAACCCTCATGCACGATCTTATAGAGACTCGTCTTAGCGATACTAGCAGTTGTACTGATCATCTCACTTATAGCAGTTTAGCCAGAGTGAAGCGCGTCGAGTCGGGTCCTCACCGTGATATATCAAAATTTTTCATTCTCAAATCACAAATAATTTTATCAACAAGACTTCAAAATTTTAAGTCGCACAATCAACACACATTTTCGGTGTTTTCGTTGAGCGCTATGCTGTCAATGCACTTGTTATTTGCCACCGACTGTGGAAACAGGGGACCCGTTAGTTATTAAACGCTATATTGGTGTTCAACGGATGTATGCACAAAAACCAAAATCGACTTCCATGATAGTGTGTGGACTTAGCTAGTAGAAATATCCCCGACCATGATAGCAATAATATCTATTAACTGCGATAGATTTTGAACTACTGTTTTTATAAGGGGGACGTTTCGTGATTATCAAAAAAACGAAAACTAGTCATTGGAAGTAGCCGTTTAATTTGGACTAGGAAATTTTTTAATGAATCTAACTTAATAAAAGTGAGGAAGACTAGAATGAATACTGGGCCGGGACTCGCTTTGAACCAAAGCCACAACGAACACCCTCAATCGTGCGATTGCTGAAATTTCGTTCAGAGTTATTTGGGCCCGGCTGTATGTTAAACTTCCCGAAATATGTTGCACTGTAGACTAAGTTAGCGAAAATATACATATCTAGTGTAGATATATCTTAGCATAGTTACTGTGTAGAAAGCATGTACATAAGGAAATTGTTTGGGCACTTGAGACCTTCACAGGTCATTGCTAAAAGTGCCTACTGTTAATTTGTTTTACCCGATGTGATACATAAGCAAAATGGGATGTAAGTATAAATGAAGATTTAAAATTACACTCCTTTATTTTCAGTTTGTCATTTCTTCATTATTGTTCATTCGGCGGACCGAGAGCCCAAACCAATATCTCACAAACACAATTTCGAGACGTTCGTTTGGAGCTCTCGGTCCGAAAGCCATTGTAAATGAGTCAGAGCAAGTGCAATATATTTAGACAAACTATAGTTGAAGCTATGGGTGTTTCAAATTTAAACTTAGCTAAGCTTTTACATGTGTAAAAACGCGACATTTAATATACATAATTGTAATAGTAAATTTTGGGCGAAATTCCGGTTTCCTGAATGGCTTTTTGAATACATATCTACCTTTGAAATTGTTTTGTGATTTAAAAAATTTGTGATTCTCATAGTGGTGAACGTGCTTCTTAATGAAAAAAAGTCATTCGTTTACTGTACATCGATTGGTTGGTGGGTTTGCTAATGATAAAAAATGTACCTAAAGCTTAAGATTATCATAGCGCACATTAGTTTGCCTTTTGGTTTATTTGATAATGAGGAGTAACTGTGAGTGATTAGGATCGAAAGTTCTAGATTGGAGTTATAAATATTACTAATCGTGACGATGGAACAAGCTGTAACACGCAAAATAGTCCAGTAGAATAGGCATATCATATTTCAAATTTCTGCTTGATATTGTTAACCTTCTAAATACTATTATATATTAAACACATCTTTAGAGTTTAGAGTTATTTAGAAACTATACTCAAGATATTGTTATAATATTATGGATATATACTTATATCTTGTTGAAACTTGACATATTTATCGTTAGAGTTTTGTTGTCGACTTTTCCATTTCATCAACCTCGTAATTTTCGTCGCTATTCTACTTGATTTGTCGTTGTTGAATAAATATATATTATTGTTGATTCCGAGGTTCGCACTTATGAGTTCGAGAGCAATGAAGTATTTTGTAATATTCATCATAAATAAAGGAGTGATTAATTTGTAACTAGTCTGTAATCATTATACAATCTCTTCAAACCGATGCCACCAATATACTTATTCACTGTAAAATAAATAGGAAGAATGTACTTTTTGTAGATCTTTAATTGTAAGACAGATGGCAAAAAGAAATATTTTTGTGTCTTTAATGTCGCTACTTTACTTTCAAGCCATACAAACTGCATTAAAGACGCGAAGTGTATTTTGCATTTGTTGAACTTTTCTTTTTGTAAAGTCATTTTTAAGACATAAATACAAGAGATTAAGATTGTTAATGGTGTATCTAGTAGATTGTTATTGCTAGAGAATTTTTATTATTATAGTAATGTAATATTGACGAAACCATTTCATGGTATGTTACTTTTTGCCGACAATATAATATGTATATTAAAGAGACTCTCATTAAAATCACTTCGAATTCAAATTTCTTTATTCATTTTAAACGAAATTAGAAAAATCTACAGTAGTTTTTATAATTTAAAATAAATATTAAAGCTAAGGAATGACAAGCTTAAAAACTATCCTCAGCTCGGATGTAATTCTCTTGCAAAACTTTAAACTTTTCTATCAATCCTTCAACCGTTATTTCCCCATGGACGATATTATCCCGAGTCCTCACGTTAACCGTCTGACTACTCCTCTCCTTCTCTCCAACAACTACAAAAATTACAGCACTCATTCCATGTCAAAACGATCACTTTTAAAACTTTAAATAACATAAAAATAAGTGTCACGTCTTATAGTTTTTTAATGTTAAGAAATATAGAAAAAACAGGAATATCCAATAGTAGACATTTCAAAGCAAAAAATCAATAGCTATTTAAGTATTAAGGGCAAAATTGTATGTTTATAGCCTCTAGGACGATAGATTTGCAAGATCCTCGACTTTTCTTAAACAATTCTTCAATACACAACGACTTGCCTTCTTTCGCATTGTAGAAATGGATCAATAACTTTATTTAGTTATTTTTACTTTGATTTTTTTAATAAACAAAATATTCTAGCACGTTTTTAATGAACATTTTTTGTTATTATTTAAATTTTGAAACGTTTATACTTTATTTGTGAGAATTTTTCTTTTGAAGTGTCTACTATTGGTCAGCAACGATTTTTCTAATTTGTTTAAACATTTTTTACTCGAAACCGCGTGGTACTTATTTTTATAATTATTTTCTCTAATATACGAGTATACAAGGTGCGCCAGAACTCGCACCATAAAGAAAAATTTCAAGTAAGATAAGATACCAGGAACATGAAAAAAATGTTTAAAAAATTCTATCTGTCAAAAATTTTTGACATTTGACATTTTTTTTTGTCTATTTAATGATATTGATGACCTTGTATATGTTTTTTTGCAATTATTTAGTAAAGGTACAAAAATTTTGCTAATAAAAACCACAAATAAAATTGAAGAGAGTTATAATTTAGGATACAGCTTCTTTGTTTCCTCTTCTAATAGACTGTAGCAAAAAAACTTACAAAATTATTTTTCTAACAGAAATAAAAAGAGCCAAAGTGCAAATTTTAAACTCTCATAACTTAGAAATTTTTATAGATATTTTTTTTTAGCATTTTTTTCATATTCTTGGCATCTTACCTTATATGACATTTTTCTCTAAGGCGCAAGTTCTGGCGCATCCTGTATCTACAGAGGTGTTCCGTCTAAAACCCACATTAAAAGTATTGAGTGTTTGTTTATATTTATTTGAAAATTGGTACATAGCCAGAATCCATTAAATTCTTATAAATGAGATGGTTCCGGTTATAACGGAAGTCGGACTCAACTTTCTTATTTTAAATGGAAAGATATATTTTTTTACTGCGTTTTTGGATTAATTGGGTTATTTTAAGGGAGTTTTGATCAGCTTTCCCTATACTTAAAATTAGCCGTTTTTGAAATATTTGGAGTTCTTCAAAAATTTTTGGATCTGCACCTTCCACTTTAAAAATCGGTGACTCTGCCATTTTTTAAGATTTTGAATTCGTTTTTTTGGCGTTTGAAAGAGAAAGCTTAGATCCTTTTTCTGGTGTTTTCAAATTTTGAAAAAAAAAACATATCCCAAAATTTTAAGGTTGCTTTTGTAATAATTCATATACTCATAACTCAATTTTTTCAAATGAAATACCCCAATTTTATTTTACTAAATAGAAGAGAATTTAATTGTGTATTGAGCTGTATTAACATTCCCTATACCTAAATTTAATAATTTTCAAGTTATGGACTTTTTGTTAAGACTACAGAACATTTATTACTAGCCACACCCGTTTTAACATAGTTTGCTATGGAAATAAAAAATTTCAAAATTTTCTTTAGACAAACGTCAACAGTAAATTACTATTTGACAAATAGTGCCAAAATATGAAGAATCAAAGTTATGCAAACTTAATTATTATTGATCAGTTCTACCACGCAATCATTATTTAAAGCTAACAAGAGAGAAAAATTTATTTTTGTTTAAAGAACGACATCATAATTTTGTTACACTCTCCATAAATACAAAATAAATTCATTAAATCTAAGTTTGAGTAGCTTTGACTCTCCATATTTTGGCACTATTTACGTTTATTGAGACACAATTTTGACATTTTTGATTTCCATGGCAAACTATACGAAAACGGCTAGTAATAGATTTTCGGCAATCTTGACAAAAAGTCACCATAACTTAATAATTATTAAATTTAGGTATAGGGAATGTTAATACAGACCGATGTAGAATTAAGTTCTCTTCCATTTAGTAAAATAAAAATTGAGGTATTTCATTTGGAAAAATTGAGTTATGAGTATTTGAATTATTACAAAAGTAACCTTAAAATTTTAGGGTTTCTTATTTTTTTTTTTTCAAAATTTGAAAACACCGGAAGGAAGATCTAAACTTTTTCTTTCAAACGCCAAAAAAACAAATTCAAAATTTTAAACAATAGCATAGTTACCGATTTTTATAGTGTAAGGTGCAGATCCAAAAATTTTTGAAAAACTCTAACTATTTCAAAAACGGCTAAATTTAGGTATCAGGAAAGCCGATGAAAACTCCCTTAAAATAACCCAATTAATCCAAAAACGCAGTAAAAAATATACCTTTCCATTTAAAATAAGAAAGTTGAGACCGACTTCCGGTATAAAAAATATTTTCATTTATGAGAACTGGATTATGGCTATGTACCCATTTTCAAATAAATATAATTATTCGAACTCCCAATACTTTTAATGTGGGGTTTAGACGGAACAGCCTGTATTTTAGAAAAAAAACAGAGATACCGAAATTTCAGAATAATCATTATGGTATGATTTTTTTTAAACCGTCACTCACCCAAAATAAAATTAAATTGTGCCAACTGTGCATTTCTGATCTTCTTATTCATCGTATCCCCTGCATCGGTATCAACCTCTGCCATGAACCCAGCCTGATACAACTTCTTTTGCACATCCAGTGCATACTCATCATAGGTTGGCCCCACTGGAATCACCATCGCTTGTCTCGGCGAGATCCAAAACGGCCATTTTCCCCCACACGACTCTGTCAAAATCGCAATCATTCTCTCCACCGAGCCCAAAATAGCCCGATGGATAATTACAGGTCTCTTCTTTTCCCCACTCTCACTCACATACGACAGATTAAACCTGATTGGTAGTTGGAAATCCAGCTGGATTGTGCCACACTGATGCGCCCTTTTGAGCGCATCATGGACCGTAATATCGATTTTGGGGCCGTAGAAAGCCCCATCGCCGGGATTCAACGACCAAGGGGCACCGAAATCGTCCAAACCCTCACCGAGGGCCTTCTCCGCTTGGTCCCACATTGCCAAGTCGCCGAGATACTTCTCCGGTCTGGTGGACAAAACCACATTGAAAGTGAAACCGAAAACGGAATAAACATGACTGAGAAAATCCAAAGCCCCTTTGATCTCCTGTTTGATGTGCTCAAGAGCGCAGAAAATGTGGGCGTCGTCTTGTTGAAAACGTCGGACGCGTGTGAGGCCTGTGAGGGCCCCCGAGAGCTCATTACGGTGCAAAACGCCGAAATCGGCGAGGCGGAGGGGCAACTCGCGCCAAGAACGAGTGCGATTATCGAAAATCAAACTAAAATCAAATTTTTTTCATTTTGATGCCACAAAAAAAATATCTTTTACCAATGGCCGGGGCAATTCATCGGTTTTAATGCAAATTTGTCTTTTTCAACGTCGAAAGAAAACATATTATCCTAAATTTAGCCATTTTAGTTTATTATTTTAACGTGAAAAGTAAAAACTTACAGCATAATGAGCCCAGTGACCGGAAACTTGCCACAATTTCGCATTGAAGATATTAGGAGAAATAACTTCCTGGAATCCGCGTTTCCGATACTCTTTTTTTATAAAATTTATCAAGCTGTTGTAAATGTGGGCCCCACGAGGTTGAAAAAAGCATGAACCAGGAGAGAGTTCGTGGAAGAAGAATAATTCTTGGTCCTAAATATTATTTAATTACGATTTTAACGATTGCAAAAGGAGATTGGCAAATTATAAAACCTTGTTTTAATTAATTGAGCTAAAAATATGTATTACCGCCTCACATGCATATTTTTCAATTTCTAGATTTTACAAATCAGTTAATTTCACAGAACCTGAACAGAAAGAAGACTTTTCTGATTATATAGAAATAGCTTAAAATGTGAGTTATCTCTCACAATATAGAAAAAAAAAATACAAAGAATTTGAACTTAAAATGGTTAAATTGGATTAATATTTCAAAGGAAATGTTACCACATAAATTAAAAAAAAAGTTGAAAAGCATTATAACAGTTAACAGTAAAATGTACAGCCTGTCTCAGCGAATTGAAAAAGTCCATTAGTGAGCTTTAAATAATAAAATTTAAAAAAATATATATAGGACATTGACAGATACTAATCTAGTCCATCGCCTAAAATCATTTTCAACTATACAGCGTGTCTCAGAAATAAGTTACAATACAAACTTGTGTTTTTTTAAATGAAACATCATATGTTTCTTAGCGTTTTTGGATGTAGATTTTTTGATATTTATGACAATGATTTTAAGCTAAACTTTTATTGGTCGATTTATTTTAGTTTTCAAAATAAGACGGTTTTTTTGACGAAAACATGCACTTTTTAAAAATTTATTATACAAAAACTAAGACGGTTGTAACATTTTTTTAGTGTGTTGCATCTGCAAAGATAAAAAAATGAAGGTGTTTGTTAAAAGTTCAATAACTTAAAAAAAATTAATGGAACATACTATTTATTGTTTTTGAATTTAAAAAATTATTAAATCGTTTTTCTAAAATTATTTACTTTTAGGTGTTAATAAACAATAACTACCAAGATATTTAACGTTAAACATTAAAAAAAAATACTATTGTTTCAATAGGCAAAAAGCGCACAGTTGCACAAGAGATGAAAGAAATATCCCTTAATAATCACATTTGTGTTAAACTGAATCCATTATTTTTTATTTTTACAATAAAATAATTCGAATTTCATTATTTATAACGACTTTTACAATCTCTGGATAAATCAACGGATAAGTGATCACTCAGATATTGATAGACATTGTTGCTACAATTAATATTGAATGTTAAATATCTTTTCATTTATCAATTCTAGACATAAAAAGTTATTTTTTTGAGATAAAAAAATAAAAAATAGGGTGTTCCATTTATTTTTTTTAAGTTACTTAACTTTTAACAAACTTCTTCATTTTTTAATCTTTACAAATGCAAAACACTAAAAAATTGCTACAACTTTAAATTCTCTACTTTCTTCTTAGCAAAAGTTTTTAGTTTTTGTGTAATAAATTTTTAAAAACTGCATGTTTTCCTTAAAAAAACGTCTTATTTCTAAAACCAAGCGAAATCGACTAATAAAAGTTTAGCGTAAAAACCTTGTCTTAAAAGGCTACATCCAAAAATGCAAACAAACATACGGTGTTTCATTTAAAAAAACACAAGTTTGTATCGTAACTTATTTTTGGGACATGCTGTATAGTTGAAAATAATTTTAGGTGATGCACTGTATGCACATCTATCAATGTCTCATACAATCGTTCAATTTTACTATTTAAAGGTCACTAATAGACTTTGTCAACTCGCTGGGACACACTGTATATTACAAAAATAAACACTAATTTTTTTGCGATAAAACTTGCTTTATACTCTGATTTGTCCTAAGCCATAGAAAAAAAATCCTATCTACAAATATTTATTGGAAAGACAGAAAATTTTAGAAATAATCTTAAAGTATCAAATTTCAATTTCCATAAAAACATAAAAAGGTAGGTAAAATAAGTTGCCAATGAAAATTGAAAAAATTTAAAAAATATTTACCCTTCCGATTTTGCGATGGTCACGTTTCGCTGCCTCCTCTTGGAATTTTTCCCACTCTTTCAATTGTTTATTATCCGGAAAACTGATACCATAAACCCTTTGTAAAGTTTCAGCATCGGCGTTACCCTCCCAATAGGTTGAAGAGTTCTAATAAGAAAATCATTAAATGGGAAAAAATCTCAAATACTTTAATTACTTTAGTAACTTTTAAAGCCTTAATTTTTCCGGTGTGTCTGACATGGGGGCCTCTACACAGATCAATGAGGGGCCCACAACGATATACGGTAGTGGTAGGTGTGTCCACTTTTTCATTTAAAATTCGCACTTTAAACGGATTGTATTTGAACATTTCTAATAAATCTTCTTTTTTCATTTCGAGACGTTCAAAAGGTTGTTTTTCTTTCGTAATTTGTTTCATCAAGTTTTCCAAGTATGGAAAATCACCGGCAGAAATCTAGAATTGATTAGAGAATAATTGAAATTGTATGTTTTGTCATAAGTACCCCTTTTTCCTCCAAAAACATGTCATAGTAAAACCCTGACTCAATAGGAGGGCCGTAACAAAGACACCCCCCGTAGACCCTCTCCAGCGCCTCCCCCAAAATATGAGCAGTGGAGTGCCAAAATACTGACTGAGCTTCAGGATTATCAAATTTTAGTAATTCTAGTTTACAATCTGCCTCCAGGGGTCTATCCAAGTCCCATAAAACGCCGTTCACTTTTGAGATCACGCAATTATCAGCCAACCCTTGACTATTACCAAAATTAAATTACCGAAAAACACAAAAATCAATATTACCTGATCCCTTTTGCAATATCATAAGCAGTGGTCTTCCAGGCAACAGCCTCAACAACCTTACCATCAGGCAAAGTGACTTTGATGGCTTGTTGAGGTTTACTTGCAATTTCCGCATCTTTCTCAGCTTTGAGCTTGTCCCAAAGGTCCAAGCGAGTTTGTATAAATGAGGGCCAGGGTTTCAGTTCACTCACTGAAGACTTTTCGTTACTTGGCTGCTTCATTTTCTTCAGTTTCACCTGAAATTGAAACGCCTGTTTTACTTCAAAGCACTTGCCGACACAATTAATTTAAAAAACTGCTCAATCTAAGGTAAAATTGCATCATTCAGGTGGTGCTACAAACCAAGGATGAATAGGATTGGCGGAATCCTCGCACAATAATTTTGTGATAACGTATAACTTTTAACATTTCGAAAAATAATTAGGTAGTTAGAAAGTAGTGTTCATGCCTTTTCGTCGATATTTGTATTTTCCAGTTTTTCAACCACGTTGTCGCCCATTTTGACACTTGACACTTTTGACAAATGACAATTGACAAGTGTTTGGTAAAAAACAAAAATTCCTAAGGTGTTGCTAATAAGGAGGAACACCACATTTTTACAGTTTTTTTGATGAATAATAATCGAATTATTTTTCACTCGAAATGAACAGTACGAACATTTTTCTCACGAAACCAGCGTTACTGTTATCCAGTTATCACATATTAGGGTCATTATGCAAAAGTAAGTTAGGTTATGTTTTGTCTTTTTGGGGCTTACGTGAATTTAAGGACTCAGCAGTACTAGTAATATATCGGAAGAGATCATCCGACAAAACAATTTATTCGACATTGAGCACAAAAAGCAGAAAGAAGCGATAGGACGTATTGAAAAAATTGAAGTTAATTATGAGGGCCCCTCTGAAACTGCGACTTTAGTCATGAATAAACACATTTCAACGCCTTATGATTGCGCAAGACGTAATTAAAACTCTATGTTAGTCTTTTCTAGACATTTTTTTTGCAGATCTTGGTGAAAAAATAGCAGAACAATCAGCTGTGGCATTGCTAAATAATGATACTCTTTGGCATATGCATAAGCCTTTGCCTGACTCGTGCAAATTGCGATTTTTGCACTACAAGGTTGCCCAACCAGCGTCAGTTAATAAAATTTTCTGGCGTACTTGTAGTTTTATACTGGGGGCTGTAGCCAGTAATAGTTTTAAAGATAACCTAAAAGTGCAGTTGCACAGCTTTCCTAGCCCCAATGTGAAATCTGGAAGTTTTGTTTATGATGTACAACTGCCTCTAGACAACTGGCAACCGACACAGAACGAACTCAAAGTTTTATCAATTGAAATGATTAAATTTTGCCAACAAAATCATCCCATTCATTGCATGGATGTCTCCCAGGAACTCGCTCTAGATTTGTTCAGGAATAACACTCACAAATATCAACAAATTCCAAATATTGCTGCCAATCATAACGGAAAAGTGACACTGTTCAGAGCAGGGCATCATATCGACATTTCAAGGGGGCCCATGGTAGCAAACACCAGTCATTTCGGACGCATCACTGTGGCTAATGTTATTAAACTGGACACTGACATACCAGGGGGGCCCATTTATAGGTTTCAAGGGGTCGCATTACCTAGATCTATTGTTATGAATCATTTTGCGTATAGTTTGCTCGAGGAAAGAGCGCGACAATTGGTAAAATTACCCAACTTTGTTAACGTTGTTTTGCTCACTTTTCTCTTTTATAGAATCCTGCACGAATTCCAGGAACTGTTGAGAATTTTGATGAGGATAATAGTTTCGTAGCTCACGTTACCGCCTAATAAGATATTTTTAAATAAATAATGCTGTAATAAGGAGTGGTGTTTTTTTTAACAACAAATTCAGAAATGCTCTGTGAAGTTGCACAGACTATAAAAAAATTGTTCGTTTTAAATTTCGCGGGTAATTAAACCGGATAAAATTTAAAGTGGAGGGGATCCAATCACATTACGCTGATTTGAATTCGTTTCTTGTCCAACAACTCCAACCGTCAAACTTTATTTCGTTTGGTTGATGTTGAATCAGCTTGTGCATTAAATAAGTATTTCTTTGATTTGAATTTGTGTATAAAAGTGTTTTAACGTGGACATAATGAATGCATTCGAGGCTATAGTAAATGACCTTAATCAAGAAACCTTGAGTTTCGTGGAAGAGGGGCTGAAACCGATTATAGAGTTCAATGAGGTAAGATTTTACACATAAAAACGGTGGGTTTACAGCTTTTATTAGGCTTTTGCCAATTGCCACAATTCAAATTCCGACAAAAGTTAACAACGCTTTCGTATATAGTTCCTAGACCGAACCCTTAAAAAAATAGGGTACTTAGCCCAGTCAAATTAGACAAATCGGTGGAAAAAAATCCTAGAGAGTTGTAATTTTTTTTAAAACGCTTTCTTTACACTTGGGTAGACATATATCAAAAGTCCCCAAAGATGGGTGGCGAGCTCGAGGAGGGGGAGGGGGTTAAAGGTGTCTTTTTTTGTTTTTTTGCTTATATCTGGGAAACTATTACTCCTAACGGTTTTTGCCTGCTTATCAAAATTAAAGCCTACAAAAATGGTCCTTTGCATTTTTGTTGTAGGACTAACTGTAAACGAGTTATAGGGCTGACAAAAAACATCATTTAAAAAATGTGCTTTATCCGCATTTAAAACAGAATTAATCTTGTGTTTTGAAAAAACTGAAAGCAAATTGAAATTATTGAGTGCAACACTTCATTAGAGAGTCTATAAAGTCTTCCGAGTCATCCTCATATGCTGCATCTTCGTCTTCAACTTAAACATTGAAAACCGAATTACAGTCTTGTTCAGTACAATATTAATAAATAGATGATTTAATATCGATGATTTGAATAAAGCTTACAGTAAATTGAATGTATTGGATCCAACAGTTTATTAGAGGTGCCACGAGGGTCTATCAAGTCTTCCGAGTCATCCTTATATGCTGAACTAGCATTTATCTGCGACTTTGTCCGCGTGTATTTCTGATATAAAATGGGAAAAAGCCCGTTCACAAAACCATTCTATAGGCTTAGGTACTCTATAAAGCTAGATAATTACCCATGTTATGTATAGGATTCAGTTATAGTAGTCTCGTTCTTCGCATGGGCTATGTTTATGGATAAATATTAAATGTTGATTTTCATAAAGTGTCGTCTCAGTGAACTTCTGCACTCTAAGAATTCAGAATTTCATGTTTCTAATTTTGTTTTTAAGCCTTTGAACTCTTATTTTATTTCATTAAAATTTGAAAAGTGCACTTCTACGCTCTCTAAGGATCATATTTTCTAAATTCAATGTTTTTATATCCCTTTAAATGTGTACACCGTTTTATTCCCTTAAAAACTAATTTTCGAAAAATCTGATTTTAGTGCCCCTTTACACCCCTAAAGAATTTAATGATTATATCTTTGTTTAAACATTTACACCCCATTTAACCCCCTTAAAGATTAATTCTCTCGTTCATCCATTTTTTTTTATATCTCCATTTAAATGTTTACACCCGAGTCACCTCTAGGATTTTTTTCCACCGATTTGTCTTATTTGACTGGGCTACTAGTTCCTAGACTGAACCCTTAAAAAAATAGGGTACTTTTTGAACACAGATTCTGAAATACTGTTTTCTTAATTTGTAGATTTTTCGAGATTTGTGTAAGGAAGTTAAAGAAGTTGTCAAGGAGTACAAAACAACAGGAAAGATGCCGGAATATAATCATTTAATTGATTTCGATAAATTTAAAGAGTTTAGGGAGTCACGTAAGTGAATTTAATACTTTTTTTTATTCATGAAGTTTGACAATGTCTGCTTTGTAAACTGATTTCAGCTTTCATTTTGACAACTACTAGAATTGGAATTCAGATTAGTCAATTGTATTTCAGAAAGTATTAATTGTAATTCAGAAACCATTAAATGTAATTCAGAACAGTAAATAAATTCAATTTCATGTTACATGTAATCCAGAAAATATCAGTTGTAGTTCAGATGAGTAACTTACTGTTATCTCAAAATGAAGTTACACTTAAACACGAATTATTTTATTTTCAGAATTAAAGAATTGCATAAACTTGGTATTTTACAAAATAAATAAGATATTTTATTTTCAAAAAGATTTTGATAATGTAATTTTCAAATGAAAATAACGAATTCTCAATTAGAAATGACAAACTCTAAATTATAACTAACACTTTCTAAAATACAATTGACTAATCTGAATTTCAATTTACACTTTCTGAAGTTAAATTAATTAATCTGAATTACGTCTGATGGTTTCTGAAATTCAGTTTACGGTTCTAAATTACAATTAACGTTTTCTGAAATACAGGGTGTTCCGTTTTTATTGTTACAAATTGAAGCAGGTGATAGGATATTCAATTTTAAGATAAAAGTTTCCTATAAATATATATTGAAAAATATTAAATAAGGGAGCTACATCCCCTGTAGATAAAATTTTAAAATTTGGTACAACTGATAACCTTTATACACCCAAACGAATTCAAAGATAAAATGTCAAAATTTTTACTCAGGGGCGTGCTAAACTGAGGGGGTTTAGGGTAAAAGTAGCCTAACTATTTTGGCCGTTGATTCGTGCCACTTTCAGTCACTAAATTCTAAATTTCATAGTTTTATACAAAAAAGAGGTCTCTTGCGTTTTTTCGAAACAATTTAAAGTTTTTAAGTAAAATCAGTTTACAATTTGTACAATTTAGACCATAAAGAGGATAAAAATTAAAAATTAAATTTGTTTCACCGTTCAAGAGACCCGTGATTAAAAATTTTGACAACTGATCTTTGAATTCGTTCAGGTGTTATCAGCTGTACCAACATCGTAAACTTTTGTCTTAAAATTGAATATTCAATCACCTGTTTAAATTTGTAACAATAAAAACGGAACATCCTGTATATCTTACGCTTTCTAAATTACACTTGAAAAAGGTGTAGATCTTAATGTGTTTGAAATTTAGATCTTACAAATGAGGAAGCTTCGGGTTCATCGAAAGAAAACGTCGAGCCCGATACCGACACTGAAACAAAGAAAAACGCACGTGGACGTCCCCGACGAAATGCTTTTAAAGAAGCCAGTCAAAGCATCAGCAATCTAAATGAGAAACTTCGCCGAGTCTCTATCAAAAAGGAGAAAATGTCAATAGCCAATTCATCTAAATCACTCGCCGATGAAGTTCGAATTAAGACTGAAAATGAAGAAATGCCAGCTCCAACTCGACCAGCTCCTAAAAGACGAAGAAAAAATGCAACAAGTAAAATAATTAAACAAGAGAAAATTGAAGAAGAATTGGAGAAACCACGTGAATCAGATGTAATCATTAAAGAAGTTGAGGTACCTATAATTAATCTTGTGGATTCGTTGGGGGAGGAAACTACTAAAACAGAATTGGAGAAATCTAAACGAACAAGAACTTCTTCCGATGAGGGACAAGAAAATAAAGAAAAAAGACCAAAATCCAACGAAGATGAAAAGGATAATACGAATTACGAAGACGCGGTTTCAACACTTTTGGTGGAAAATACAGAGACAAATAACGCGACTTTTATCGCCGCTTCTACACATGATGTCTGTGTTGATAATTTCAACTCAACGGTGGTTGTAACAAATCCCAAAATTGTCAATACTTTGGTTCCAAAAACAATAGACGATTTGATGACCGATGACGAATCGGAAGAAGAAACCACCAAGAAAAATCAATGGACGAAGACAGGGACGATTCCCAAACGTCCTAAGCAAATATTCAGTCCTTTTGAGCAAAGTCCTGTGAAAAAAAAAGTAAGTGACAAAAAATAATAACAGAAATGATGATTTCATAAATCTGTTTTAGGTCCAGGCTTTTGAAAAACTTCAAGAGGATGCCGATGCAATACCCGTTAGAATCACCAGAACCAAGACTCGAAATCAAGCAAAAGAGAAAGAATTGGAAGAAGCACAAGAACAAAATCAAACGGAATTGAAGAGTAATGTTAAAGAAAAAGCGAAAATGTTTACTCCACTCACTTCTAAATTTATACCAAAAGCGGCCAGTACGACCGGAAAATCCAAAAAAATACTAAATTCCAGTTCATGCGATAACCTTTTGGCCAAAAATTCAACCACTTTAAAATCATCTCAAGCCGAATACAGAGAAATAGAAATACGCCGTCGTGAAAAGGAACAAGAAGCACTTAAAAAACGAGAAGCGATACTTCAAGCCCAAACTGAAGAAAAGAGACGGAAAAGAGAAGAAAAACAACTCAAAGCGCAACAACAACGTGAAGCTCTTGAAAAAGAGAAACAGAAAGTCTTAGAAGCACAACGGGTGAAAGACGAACGGCACCGACTTCATATCGCCGAGCAAGAAGAAAAGAAACTAAGACTTAAAGAAGAACATGAGAAGAAGAGATTGTTAGCGAAGAAACGAGCGATAGAACAAAAGAAACTCGAGGAAGAAAAGATGGTAGAAGAGGAAAGAAAAGCTGCAGAGTTGGCTGCGAAATTGGCAAAACGAGATGATGTTATCGCAAAGATGGTTCAGAACCAGAAAGAGAGAAAACCGATTTATTTCAGAGAGACAGCACCACCTTTGCCGTCAAACGACTGTTACGATTCAGACAGCGAAGAATGCAAAACTCGTGATATTTTGCTACAAAATTGGGAAAAAGAAGCCAATGTAATTCAAATGCTAAAATGTATCTCAGCTGAGGGACAAGCTATAAAGAATACATTTTTCTCAATTCAAGCGCGAACACCGGATTTGCAAGATATTTTGGAAAATATCGAACCAAAAAAACTGAAAAGGACATCGAGTGCTGTTTGGCATAAGCCCCCAAGATTTACTATGATTCCAGGCTTGGAAAGTCATGATGAAACTGAAGAATTTAGTGATGATTAATTTTATATTATCATTTACATGTAATCTAGTTTTCAATCATTTTTAATACAAATTGTTTAGTATTGTGTTTTCCTTGTCTTGCTACATTTTTATTTCAATTACCTACTTTCTGTTATTTATAATATTCTTGTTTTTCTTTAAATTGTTTCATTTTTAAGCCACGTTTCTAAAATAAATATGTTTGTAATTATTGACAAAACCAACCTTTGTTTTAAACTTGAGTCCTTGAGTTCTTTTCTTTTCTATCTATCATAGATTAGAAGTTTCTCTTTAATTTATCGCAGTCTGTAGACGTATTTGGAGACACCATTATTATAACTGGCAAGAGGCTGTCCCAGCGATTTGAAAAAGTCCATTAATGACCCTTAATTGGTAAAATTAAAAAAAAATTGTATAGGGCGTTGATAAATACTAATCTAGTCCATTGCCTACAATTATTTTCAACTATACAGCGTGTCTCAAAAAATAAGTTACAATCCAAACTTGTGCTTTTTTTTAATGGAACACCATATGTTTCTTAGCGTTTTTGGACGTAGATTTTTATGACATTGTTTTTAAGCTAAACTTTTATTGGTCGATTTTGCTTAGTTTTAGAAATAAGACGATTTTTTTGACGAAAACATGCACTTTTTAAAAAAATCATTACACAAAAACTAAGACAGCTAGAACAAATTTTTTCTTACTTCTACAAAGAAGAAAGTACTGAATTTAAAACTGTAGCAATTTTTTAGTGTTTTGCATTTGAAAAGATTAATAAATGATGAAGTTTGTTAAAAGTTAAATAACTTAAAAAATTTAAATGAAACACCCTATTTTTTATGTTTGCATCTAATAGATTGATAAATTGTCTATCTAAAAAAGTAAACTTTTAATGTCTAGAATTGATAAATGAAAAGATATTTAACGGATTAGAGATGCAGAGATTGTAAACGTTATAAATACTGAAATTTGAATTAATTTATTGTAAAAATAAAGAATGATGGATTCAGTTTAACACAGATGTGATTAAGTGATATTTATTCTATCTCTTGTGCAATTGTACACTTTTTGGCTACTGAAACAATAGTATTTTTTTTTTAATGTTTAACGTTAAATATCTTTTTAGTTATTGATTATAAACACCTAAAAGTAAATAATTTTAGAAAGACAATTTAATAATCTT